>NW_027490222.1:0-242718 GCF_050948175.1 Xylocopa sonorina | reverse complement strand
GCTATTTCCTAGAAAGGAAGTGTCGCATTTACATTCATTTGAAGTGTAGGCGAGTAATACGTGACACTTCGCAAATCATATTATATCTTACTATGAAACATAGAAATGAGAATCGATATCGCGTTTTAAGAAGCATTAGAAAGCTATTGCTACGATACGTAGACATCTGCAAATGCTATTTCCTGGCGAGGAAGTATCGCATTCACATTCATTTGAAGTGTAGACGAGGAATACATGATACTTCGCAAATCATATTATATCTTACCATGAAACACAGAAATGAGATGCGATATCGCGTTTTAAGAATCATAAGAACTCTATTGCTACGATACGTAGACATCTGCAAACGCTATTCCCTTGCAAGGAAGTGTCGCATTTACATTCATTTGAATCGTAGACGAGGAATGCATAACACTTCGCAATGAATATTATATTTTACCATGAAACATAGAAATGAGATGCGATATCGCGTTTTAAGAATCATAAGAACTCTATTGCTACGATACGTAGACATCTGCAAACGCTATTTCCATGCAAGGAAGTGTCGCATGTACATTCATTTGAATCGTAGACGAGGAATGAATAACACTTCGAAATGAATATTATATCTTATCAGGAAACATAGATATAAGATGCAATATCTCGTTTTAAGAAGCATTTGAACTCTATTGCTTCGATGCGTAGACGGCTGCAAACGCTATTTCCTAGCAAGGAAGTGTCGCATTTACATTCATTTGAAGTGTAGGCGAGGAATACGTGACACTTCGCAAATCATATTATATCTTACCATGAAACATAGAAATGAGATGCGATATCGCGTTTTAAGGAGCATTAGTACTCTATTGCTACGATACATAGACATCTGCAGACGCTATTTCCTAGCAAGGAAGTATCGCATTTACATTCATTTGTAGTGTAGACGAGGAATACATGACACTTCGCAAATCATGTTATATCTTACCATGAAACATAGAAATGAGATGCGATATCGCGTTTTAAGAAGCATTAGAACACTATTGCTACGATACCTAGACATCTGCAGACGCTATTTCCTAGCAAGGAAGTGTCGCATTTACATTCAATTGAAGGGTAGACGAGGAATACATGATACTTCGCAAATCATATTATATCTTACCATGAAACATAGAAATGAGATGCGATATCGCGTTTTAAGAAGCATTAGAACTCTACTGCTACGATACCTAGACATCTACAGACGCTATTTCTTGCAAGGAAGTGTCGCATTTACATTCATTTGAAGTGTAGACGAGGAATACATGATACTTCGCAAATCATATTATTTCTTACCATGAAACATAGAAATGAGATGCGATATCGCGTTTTAAGAATCATAAGAACTCTGTTGCTACGATACGTAGACATCTGCAAACGCTATTTCCTAGCAAGGAAGTGTCGCATTTACATTCATTTGAAGTGTAGACGAGGAATACATGATACATCGCAAATCATATTATATCTTACCATGAAACATAGAAATGAGATGCGATATCGGGTTTTAAGAATCATAGGAACTCTATTGCTACGATACGTAGACATCTGCAAACACTATTTCCTTGCAAGGAAGTGTCGCATTTACATTCATTTGAATCGTAGACAAGGAATACATAACACTTCGCAAATCATGTTATATCTTACCATGAAACATAGAAATGAGATGCGATATCGCGTTTTAAGAATCATATGAACTCTATTGCTACGAGACGTAGACATCTGCAATCGTTATTTCCTTGCAAGGAAGTGTCGCATTTACATTCATTTGAAGTGTAGACGAGGAATACATAACACTTCGCAAATCATATTATATCTTACCATGAAACATAGAATTGAGATGCGATATCGCGTTTTAAGAAGCAGTAGAACTCTATTGCTACGATACGTAGACATCTGCAAACGCTATTTCCTTGCAAGGAAGTGTCGCATTTACATTCATTTGAATCGTAGACAAGGAATACATAACATTCGCAAATCATGTTATTTCTTACCATGAAACATAGAAATGAGATGCGATATCGCGTTTTAAGAATCATATGAACTCTATTGCTACGAGACGTAGACATCTGCAATCGCTATTTCCTTGCAAGGAAGTGTCGCATTTACATTCATTTGAAGTGAAGACGAGGAATACATGATACTTCGCAAATCATATTATATCTTACCATGAAACATAGAAATGAGATGCGATATCGCGTTATAAGAAGCATTAGGACACTATTGCTACGATAGGTAGACATTTGCAAACGCTATTTCCTAGAGAGGAAGTATCGCATTCACATTCATTTGAAGTGTAGACAAGGAATACATAACACTTCGCAAATCATGTTATATCTTACCATGAAACATAGAATTGAGATGCGATATCGCGTTTTAAGAACATATGAAATCTATTGCTACGAGACGTAGACATCTGCAATCGCTATTTCCTTGCAAGGAAGTGTCGCATTTACATTCATTTGAAGTGTAGACTAGGAATACATCACACTTCGCAAATCATATTATATCTTAGCATGAAACATAGAAATGACATGCGATATCGTGTTTTAAGAAGCATTAGAACTCTATTGCTACGATACCTAGACATCTGCAGACGCTATTTCGTAGCGAGGAAGTATCGCATTCACATTCATTTGAAGTGTAGACAAGGAATACATAACACTTCGCAAATCATGTTATATCTTACCATGAAACATAGAATTGAGATGCGATATCGCGTTTTAAGAATCATATGAAATCTATTGCTACGATACGTAGACATCTGCAGACGCTATTTCCTAGCCAGGAAGTGTCGCCATTACATTCATTTGAAGTGTAGACGAGGAATACACAACACTTCGCAAATCATATTATATCTTACCATGAAACATAGAAATGAGATGCGATATCTCGTTTTAAGAAGCATTAGAAATCTATTGCTACGATACGTAGACATCTGCAAACGCCATTTCCTATCGAGGAAGTGTCGCATTCACATTCATTTTAAGTGTAGACGAGGAATACACAATACTTCGCAAATCATATTATATCTTACCATGAAACATAGAAATGAGATGCGATATCGCGTTTTAAGAATCATAAGAACTCTATTGCTACGATACGTAGACATCTGCAAACGCTATTTCCTTGCAAGGAAGTGTCGCATTTACATTCATTTGAAGTGTAGGCGAGGAATACATGATACTTCGCAAATCATATTATATCTTACCATGAAACATAGAAATGAGATGCGACATCGCGTTCTAAGAAGCATTAGAACACTACTGCTACGATAGGTAGACATTTGCAAACGTTATTTCCTTGCAAGGAAGTGTCGCATTTACATTCATTTGAAGTGTAGACGAGGAATACATAACACTCCGCAAATCATATTATATCTTACCATGAAACATAGAAATGAGATACGATATCGCGTTTTAAGAATCACAGGAAATCTATTGCTACGATACGTAGACATCTGCAAACGCTATTTCCTAGCAAGGAAGTGTCGCATTTACATTCATTTGAAGTGTAGACGAGGAATACATGATACTTCGCAAATCATATTATATCTTACCATGAAACATAGAAATGAGATGCGATTTCGCGTTTTAAGAAGCATTAGAACACTATTACTACGATAGGTAGACATTTGCAAACGCTATTTCCTAGCAAAGAAGTCCCGCATTTACATTCATTTGAAGTATAGGCGAGGAATACATAACACTTCGCAAATAATATTACATCTTACCATGAAACATAGAAATGAGATGCGATATCGCGTTTTAAGAAGCATTAGAACTCTATTGCTACGATACGTAGACTTCTGCAAACGCTATTTCCTAGCAAGGAAGTGTCGCATTTACATTCATTTGAATCGTAGGCGAGGAATGCATAACACTTCGCAATGAATATTATATCTTATCCTGAAACATAGATATGAGATGCAATATCTCGTTAATAAGAAGCATTTGAACTCTATTGCTTCGATACGTAGACATCTGCAAACGCTATTTCCTAGCGAGGAAGTATCGCATTCACATTCATTTGAAGTGTAGACGAGGAATACATAACACTTCGCAAATCATGCTATATCTTACCATGAAACATAGAAATGAGATACGATATCGCGTTTTAAGAATCATAGGAACTCTATTGCTACGATACGTAGACATCTGCAAACGCTATTTCCTTGCAAAGAAGTGTCGCATTTACATTCATTTGAAGTGTAGACGAGGAATACATAACACTTCGCAAATCATATTATATCTTACCATGAAACATAGAAATGAGATGCGATATCGCGTTTTAAGAATCATAGGAACTCTATTGCTACGATACGTAGACATCTGCAAAAGCTATTTCCTTGCAAAGAAGTGTCGCATTTACATTCATTTGAAGTGTAGACGAGGAATACATAACACTTCTCAAATCATATTGTATCTTACCATGAAACATAGAAATGAGATGCGATATCGCGTTTTAAGAATCAGAAGAACTCTATTGCTACGATACGTAGACATCTGCAAACGATATTTCCTTGCAAGGAAGTGCGCATTTACATTTAGTTGATATGTAGACGAGGAATACATAACACTTCGCAAATCATATTATATCTTACCATGAAACATAGAAATGAGATGCGATATCGCGTTTTAAGATGCATTTGAACTCTATTGCTACGATACGTAGACATCTGCAAACGCTATTTCCTTGCAAGGAAGTGTCGCATTTACATTCATTTGAAGTGTAGACGAGGAATACATGACACTTCGCAAATCATATTATATCTTACCATGAAACATAGAAATGAGATTCGACATCGCGTTTTAAGAATCATATGAACTCTATTGCTACGAGACGTAGACATCTGCAATCGCTATTTCCTTGCAAGGAAGTGTCGCATTTACATTCATTTGAAGTGAAGACGAGGAATACATGATACTTCGCAAATCATATTATATCTTACCATGAAACATAGAAATGAGATGCGATATCGCGTTTTAAGAATCATATGAACTCTATTGCTACGAGACGTAGACATCTGCAATCGGTATTTCCTTGCAAGGAAGTGTCGCACTTACATTCATTTGAAGTGTAGACGAGGAATACATAACACTTCGCAAATCATATTATATCTTACCATGAAACATAGAAATGTGATGCGATATCGCGTTTTAAGAAGCATTAGAACTCTATTGCTACGATACGTAGACATCTGCAAACGCTATTTCCTTGCAAGGAAGTGTCGCATTTACATCCATTTGAATCGTAGTCGAGGAATGCATAACACTTCGCAATGAATATTATCTTATCAGGAAACATAGATATGAGATTGAATATCTCGTTTTAAGAAGCATTTGAACTGTATTGCTTCGATACGTAGACATCTGCAAACGCTAATTCCTTGCAAGGAAATGTCGCATTTACATTCATTTGAATCGTAGACGAGGAATGCATAACACGTCGAAATGAATATTATATCTTATCAGGAAACATAGATATGAGATGCAATATCTCGTTTTCAGAAGCATTTGAACTCTATTGCTTCTATACGTAGACATCTGCAAACGCTATTTCCTAGAAAGGAAGTGTCGCATTTACATTCATTTGAAGTGTAGGCGAGTAATACGTGACACTTCGCAAATCATATTATATCTTACTATGAAACATAGAAATGAGAATCGATATCGCGTTTTAAGAAGCATTAGAAAGCTATTGCTACGATACGTAGACATCTGCAAATGCTATTTCCTGGCGAGGAAGTATCGCATTCACATTCATTTGAAGTGTAGACGAGGAATACATGATACTTCGCAAATCATATTATATCTTACCATGAAACACAGAAATGAGATGCGATATCGCGTTTTAAGAATCATAAGAACTCTATTGCTACGATACGTAGACATCTGCAAACGCTATTCCCTTGCAAGGAAGTGTCGCATTTACATTCATTTGAATCGTAGACGAGGAATGCATAACACTTCGCAATGAATATTATATTTTACCATGAAACATAGAAATGAGATGCGATATCGCGTTTTAAGAATCATAAGAACTCTATTGCTACGATACGTAGACATCTGCAAACGCTATTTCCATGCAAGGAAGTGTCGCATGTACATTCATTTGAATCGTAGACGAGGAATGAATAACACTTCGAAATGAATATTATATCTTATCAGGAAACATAGATATAAGATGCAATATCTCGTTTTAAGAAGCATTTGAACTCTATTGCTTCGATGCGTAGACGGCTGCAAACGCTATTTCCTAGCAAGGAAGTGTCGCATTTACATTCATTTGAAGTGTAGGCGAGGAATACGTGACACTTCGCAAATCATATTATATCTTACCATGAAACATAGAAATGAGATGCGATATCGCGTTTTAAGGAGCATTAGTACTCTATTGCTACGATACATAGACATCTGCAGACGCTATTTCCTAGCAAGGAAGTATCGCATTTACATTCATTTGTAGTGTAGACGAGGAATACATGACACTTCGCAAATCATGTTATATCTTACCATGAAACATAGAAATGAGATGCGATATCGCGTTTTAAGAAGCATTAGAACACTATTGCTACGATACCTAGACATCTGCAGACGCTATTTCCTAGCAAGGAAGTGTCGCATTTACATTCAATTGAAGGGTAGACGAGGAATACATGATACTTCGCAAATCATATTATATCTTACCATGAAACATAGAAATGAGATGCGATATCGCGTTTTAAGAAGCATTAGAACTCTACTGCTACGATACCTAGACATCTACAGACGCTATTTCTTGCAAGGAAGTGTCGCATTTACATTCATTTGAAGTGTAGACGAGGAATACATGATACTTCGCAAATCATATTATTTCTTACCATGAAACATAGAAATGAGATGCGATATCGCGTTTTAAGAATCATAAGAACTCTGTTGCTACGATACGTAGACATCTGCAAACGCTATTTCCTAGCAAGGAAGTGTCGCATTTACATTCATTTGAAGTGTAGACGAGGAATACATGATACATCGCAAATCATATTATATCTTACCATGAAACATAGAAATGAGATGCGATATCGGGTTTTAAGAATCATAGGAACTCTATTGCTACGATACGTAGACATCTGCAAACACTATTTCCTTGCAAGGAAGTGTCGCATTTACATTCATTTGAATCGTAGACAAGGAATACATAACACTTCGCAAATCATGTTATATCTTACCATGAAACATAGAAATGAGATGCGATATCGCGTTTTAAGAATCATATGAACTCTATTGCTACGAGACGTAGACATCTGCAATCGTTATTTCCTTGCAAGGAAGTGTCGCATTTACATTCATTTGAAGTGTAGACGAGGAATACATAACACTTCGCAAATCATATTATATCTTACCATGAAACATAGAATTGAGATGCCATATCGCGTTTTAAGAAGCAGTAGAACTCTATTGCTACGATACGTAGACATCTGCAAACGCTATTTCCTTGCAAGGAAGTGTCGCATTTACATTCATTTGAATCGTAGACAAGGAATACATAACACTTCGCAAATCATGTTATTTCTTACCATGAAACATAGAAATGAGATGCGATATCGCGTTTTAAGAATCATATGAACTCTATTGCTACGAGACGTAGACATCTGCAATCGCTATTTCCTTGCAAGGAAGTGTCGCATTTACATTCATTTGAAGTGAAGACGAGGAATACATGATACTTCGCAAATCATATTATATCTTACCATGAAACATAGAAATGAGATGCGATATCGCGTTATAAGAAGCATTAGGACACTATTGCTACGATAGGTAGACATTTGCAAACGCTATTTCCTAGAGAGGAAGTATCGCATTCACATTCATTTGAAGTGTAGACAAGGAATACATAACACTTCGCAAATCATGTTATATCTTACCATGAAACATAGAATTGAGATGCGATATCGCGTTTTAAGAACATATGAAATCTATTGCTACGAGACGTAGACATCTGCAATCGCTATTTCCTTGCAAGGAAGTGTCGCATTTACATTCATTTGAAGTGTAGACTAGGAATACATCACACTTCGCAAATCATATTATATCTTAGCATGAAACATAGAAATGACATGCGATATCGTGTTTTAAGAAGCATTAGAACTCTATTGCTACGATACCTAGACATCTGCAGACGCTATTTCGTAGCGAGGAAGTATCGCATTCACATTCATTTGAAGTGTAGACAAGGAATACATAACACTTCGCAAATCATGTTATATCTTACCATGAAACATAGAATTGAGATGCGATATCGCGTTTTAAGAATCATATGAAATCTATTGCTACGATACGTAGACATCTGCAGACGCTATTTCCTAGCCAGGAAGTGTCGCCATTACATTCATTTGAAGTGTAGACGAGGAATACACAACACTTCGCAAATCATATTATATCTTACCATGAAACATAGAAATGAGATGCGATATCTCGTTTTAAGAAGCATTAGAAATCTATTGCTACGATACGTAGACATCTGCAAACGCCATTTCCTATCGAGGAAGTGTCGCATTCACATTCATTTTAAGTGTAGACGAGGAATACACAATACTTCGCAAATCATATTATATCTTACCATGAAACATAGAAATGAGATGCGATATCGCGTTTTAAGAATCATAAGAACTCTATTGCTACGATACGTAGACATCTGCAAACGCTATTTCCTTGCAAGGAAGTGTCGCATTTACATTCATTTGAAGTGTAGGCGAGGAATACATGATACTTCGCAAATCATATTATATCTTACCATGAAACATAGAAATGAGATGCGACATCGCGTTCTAAGAAGCATTAGAACACTACTGCTACGATAGGTAGACATTTGCAAACGTTATTTCCTTGCAAGGAAGTGTCGCATTTACATTCATTTGAAGTGTAGACGAGGAATACATAACACTCCGCAAATCATATTATATCTTACCATGAAACATAGAAATGAGATACGATATCGCGTTTTAAGAATCACAGGAAATCTATTGCTACGATACGTAGACATCTGCAAACGCTATTTCCTAGCAAGGAAGTGTCGCATTTACATTCATTTGAAGTGTAGACGAGGAATACATGATACTTCGCAAATCATATTATATCTTACCATGAAACATAGAAATGAGATGCGATTTCGCGTTTTAAGAAGCATTAGAACACTATTACTACGATAGGTAGACATTTGCAAACGCTATTTCCTAGCAAAGAAGTCCCGCATTTACATTCATTTGAAGTATAGGCGAGGAATACATAACACTTCGCAAATAATATTACATCTTACCATGAAACATAGAAATGAGATGCGATATCGCGTTTTAAGAAGCATTAGAACTCTATTGCTACGATACGTAGACTTCTGCAAACGCTATTTCCTAGCAAGGAAGTGTCGCATTTACATTCATTTGAATCGTAGGCGAGGAATGCATAACACTTCGCAATGAATATTATATCTTATCCTGAAACATAGATATGAGATGCAATATCTCGTTAATAAGAAGCATTTGAACTCTATTGCTTCGATACGTAGACATCTGCAAACGCTATTTCCTAGCGAGGAAGTATCGCATTCACATTCATTTGAAGTGTAGACGAGGAATACATAACACTTCGCAAATCATGCTATATCTTACCATGAAACATAGAAATGAGATACGATATCGCGTTTTAAGAATCATAGGAACTCTATTGCTACGATACGTAGACATCTGCAAACGCTATTTCCTTGCAAAGAAGTGTCGCATTTACATTCATTTGAAGTGTAGACGAGGAATACATAACACTTCGCAAATCATATTATATCTTACCATGAAACATAGAAATGAGATGCGATATCGCGTTTTAAGAATCATAGGAACTCTATTGCTACGATACGTAGACATCTGCAAAAGCTATTTCCTTGCAAAGAAGTGTCGCATTTACATTCATTTGAAGTGTAGACGAGGAATACATAACACTTCTCAAATCATATTGTATCTTACCATGAAACATAGAAATGAGATGCGATATCGCGTTTTAAGAATCAGAAGAACTCTATTGCTACGATACGTAGACATCTGCAAACGATATTTCCTTGCAAGGAAGTGCGCATTTACATTTAGTTGATATGTAGACGAGGAATACATAACACTTCGCAAATCATATTATATCTTACCATGAAACATAGAAATGAGATGCGATATCGCGTTTTAAGATGCATTTGAACTCTATTGCTACGATACGTAGACATCTGCAAACGCTATTTCCTTGCAAGGAAGTGTCGCATTTACATTCATTTGAAGTGTAGACGAGGAATACATGACACTTCGCAAATCATATTATATCTTACCATGAAACATAGAAATGAGATTCGACATCGCGTTTTAAGAATCATATGAACTCTATTGCTACGAGACGTAGACATCTGCAATCGGTATTTCCTTGCAAGGAAGTGTCGCACTTACATTCATTTGAAGTGTAGACGAGGAATACATAACACTTCGCAAATCATATTATATCTTACCATGAAACATAGAAATGTGATGCGATATCGCGTTTTAAGAAGCATTAGAACTCTATTGCTACGATACCTAGTCATCTGCAGACGCTATTTCCTAGCAAGGAAGTGTCGCATTTACATTCAATTGAAGTGTACACGAGGAATACATGATGCTTCGCAAATCATATTATATCTTACCATGAAACATAGAAAGGAGATGCGATATCGCGTTTTATGGATCTTAAGAACTCTATTGCTACGATACGTAGACATCTGCAAACGCTATTTCCTAGCGAGGAAGTGTCGCATTCACATTCATTTGAAGTGTAGACGAGGAATACACAATACTTCGCAAATCATATTATATCTTACCATGAAACATAGAAACGAGATGCGATATCGCGTTTTAAGAATCATGAGAACTCTATTGCTACGATACGTAGACATCTGCAAACGCTATTTCCTTGCAAGGAAGTGTCGCATTTACATCCATTTGAATCGTAGTCGAGGAATGCATAACACTTCGCAATGAATATTATCTTATCAGGAAACATAGATATGAGATTGAATATCTCGTTTTAAGAAGCATTTGAACTGTATTGCTTCGATACGTAGACATCTGCAAACGCTAATTCCTTGCAAGGAAATGTCGCATTTACATTCATTTGAATCGTAGACGAGGAATGCATAACACGTCGAAATGAATATTATATCTTATCAGGAAACATAGATATGAGATGCAATATCTCGTTTTCAGAAGCATTTGAACTCTATTGCTTCTATACATAGACATCTGCAAACGCTATTTCCTAGAAAGGAAGTGTCGCATTTACATTCATATGAAGTGTAGGCGAGTAATACGTGACACTTCGCAAATCATATTATATCTTACCATGAAACATAGAAATGAGAATCGATATCGCGTTTTAAGAAGCATTAGAAAGCTATTGCTACGATACGTAGACATCTGCAAATGCTATTTCCTGGCGAGGAAGTATCGCATTCACATTCATTTGAAGTGTAGACGAGGAATACATGATACTTCGCAAATCATATTATATCTTACCATGAAACATAGAAATGAGATGCGATATCGGGTTTTAAGAATCATAGGAACTCTATTGCTACGATACGTAGACATCTGCAAACACTATTTCCTTGCAAGGAAGTGTCGCATTTACATTCATTTGAATCGTAGACAAGGAATACATAACACTTCGCAAATCATGTTATATCTTACCATGAAACATAGAAAT
Organism: Xylocopa sonorina; assembly: GCF_050948175.1. Taxonomy (NCBI): domain Eukaryota; kingdom Metazoa; phylum Arthropoda; class Insecta; order Hymenoptera; family Apidae; genus Xylocopa; species Xylocopa sonorina. The sequence continues at coordinate 230,962 of NW_027490222.1, read as the reverse complement.
GAGATGCGATATCGCGTTTTAAGAATCATATGAACTCTATTGCTACGAGACGTAGACATCTGCAATCGTTATTTCCTTGCAAGGAAGTGTCGCATTTACATTCATTTGAAGTGTAGACGAGGAATACACAATACTTCGCAAATCATATTATATCTTACCATGAAACATAGAAATGAGATGCGATATCGCGTTTTAAGAATCATAAGAACTCTATTGCTACGATACGTAGACATCTGCAAACGCTATTTCCTTGCAAGGAAGTGTCGCATTTACATTCATTTGAAGTGTAGGCGAGGAATACATGATACTTCGCAAATCATATTATATCTTACCATGAAACATAGAAATGAGATGCGACATCGCGTTCTAAGAAGCATTAGAACACTACTGCTACGATAGGTAGACATTTGCAAACGTTATTTCCTTGCAAGGAAGTGTCGCATTTACATTCATTTGAAGTGTAGACGAGGAATACATAACACTCCGCAAATCATATTATATCTTACCATGAAACATAGAAATGAGATACGATATCGCGTTTTAAGAATCACAGGAAATCTATTGCTACGATACGTAGACATCTGCAAACGCTATTTCCTAGCAAGGAAGTGTCGCATTTACATTCATTTGAAGTGTAGACGAGGAATACATGATAAGAAGCAGTAGAACTCTATTGCTACGATACGTAGACATCTGCAAACGCTATTTCCTTGCAAGGAAGTGTCGCATTCACATTCATTTGAAGTGTAGACAAGGAATACATAACACTTCGCAAATCATGTTATATCTTACCATGAAACATAGAATTGAGATGCGATATCGCGTTTTAAGAACATATGAAATCTATTGCTACGAGACGTAGACATCTGCAATCGCTATTTCCTTGCAAGGAAGTGTCGCATTTACATTCATTTGAAGTGTAGACTAGGAATACATCACACTTCGCAAATCATATTATATCTTAGCATGAAACATAGAAATGACATGCGATATCGTGTTTTAAGAAGCATTAGAACTCTATTGCTACGATACCTAGACATCTGCAGACGCTATTTCGTAGCGAGGAAGTATCGCATTCACATTCATTTGAAGTGTAGACAAGGAATACATAACACTTCGCAAATCATGTTATATCTTACCATGAAACATAGAATTGAGATGCGATATCGCGTTTTAAGAATCATATGAAATCTATTGCTACGATACGTAGACATCTGCAGACGCTATTTCCTAGCCAGGAAGTGTCGCCATTACATTCATTTGAAGTGTAGACGAGGAATACACAACACTTCGCAAATCATATTATATCTTACCATGAAACATAGAAATGAGATGCGATATCTCGTTTTAAGAAGCATTAGAAATCTATTGCTACGATACGTAGACATCTGCAAACGCCATTTCCTAGCGAGGAAGTGTCGCATTCACATTCATTTGAAGTGTAGACGAGGAATACACAATACTTCGCAAATCATATTATATCTTACCATGAAACATAGAAATGAGATGCGATATCGCGTTTTAAGTATCATAAGAACTCTATTGCTACGATACGTAGACATCTGCAAACGCTATTTCCTTGCAAGGAAGTGTCGCATTTACATTCATTTGAAGTGTAGGCGAGGAATACATGACACTTCGCAATGAATATTACATCTTATCATGAAACATAGAATTGAGATGCGATATCTTGTTTTAAGAAGCATTTGAAATCTATTGCTTCGATACGTAGACATCTGCAAACGCTATTTCCTAGCAAGGAAGTGTCGCATTTACATCCATTTGAATCGCAGACGAGGAATGCATAACACTTCGCAATGAATATTATATCTTATCATGAAACATAGATATGAGATGCAATATCTCGTTTTAGGAAGCATTTGAACTCTATTGCTTCGATACGTAGACATCTGCAAACGCTATTTCCTTGCAAGGGAGAGTCGCATTTACATTCATTTGAAGTGTAGACGAGGAATACATGACACTTCGCAAATCATATTATATCTTACCATGAAACATAGAAATGAGATGCGATATCGCGTTTTAAGAAGCATTAGAACACTATTGCCACGATAGGTAGACATTTGCAAACGCTATTTCCTAGCAAAGAAGTGTCGCATTTACATTCATTTGAAGTGTAGACGAGGAATACATAACACTTCGCAAATCATATTATATCTTACTATGAAACATAGAAATGAGATGCGATATCGCGTTTTAAGAAGCATTAGAACTCTATTGCTACGATACGTAGACATCTGCAAATGCTATTTCCTTGCAAGGTAGTGTCGCATTCACATTCATTTGGAGTGTAGACGAGGAATACACAATACTTCGTAAATCATATTATATCTTACCATGGAACATAGAAATGAGATGCAATATCTTGTTTTAAGAATCATAAGAACTCTATTGCTACGATACGTAGACATCTGCAAACGCTATTTCCTTGCAAGGAAGTGTCGCATTTACATTCATTTGAATCGTAGACGAGGAATGCATAACACTTCGCAATGAATATTACATCTTATCATGAAATATAGAATTGAGATGCGATATCTTGTTTTAAGAAGCATTTGAACACTATTGCTTCGATACGTAGACATCTGCAAACGCTATTTCCTAGCAAGGATGTGTCGCATTTACATTCATTTGAATCGTAGGCGAGGAATACATGTCACTTCGCAAATCATATTATATCTTACCATGAAACATAGAAATGAGATGCGATATCGCGTTTTAAGAAGCATTAGAACTCTATTGCTACGATACCTAGACATCTGCAGACGCTATTTCCTAGCAAGGAAGTGTCGCATTTACATTCATTTGAAGTGTAGACGAGTATACGTCACACTTCGCAAATCATGTTATATCTTACCATGAAACATAGAATTGAGATGCGATATCGCGTTTTAAGAATCATATGAACTCTATTGCTACGAGACGTAGACATCTGCAATCGCTATTTCCTTGCAAGGAAGTGTCGCATTTACATTCATTTGAAGTGTAGACGGGGAATACATAACACTTCGCAAATCATATTATATCTTACCATGAAACATAGAAATGAGATGCGATATCGCGTTTTAAGAAGCATTAGAACTCTATTGCTACGATACCTAGACCTCTGCAGACGCTATTTCCTAGCGAGGAAGTATCGCATTCACATTCATTTGAAGTGTAGACAAGGAATACATAACACTTCGCAAATCATGTTATATCTTACCATGAAACATAGAATTGAGATGCGATATCGCGTTTTAAGAATCATATGAAATCTATTGCTACGATACGTAGACATCTGCAGACGCTATTTCCTAGCCAGGAAGTGTCGCCATTACATTCATTTGAAGTGTAGACGAGGAATACACAACACTTCGCAAACCATATTATATCTTACCATGAAACATAGAAATGAGATGCGATATCTCGTTTTAAGAAGCATTTGAAATCTATTGCTTCGATACGTAGACATCTGCAAACGCTATTTCCTAGCAAGGAAGTGTCGCATTTACATCCATTTGAATCGCAGACGAGGAATGCATAACACTTCGCAATGAATATTATATCTTATCATGAAACATAGATATGAGATGCAATATCTCGTTTTAGGAAGCATTTGAACACTATTGCTTCGATACGTAGACATCTGCAAACGCTATTTCCTTGCAAGGGAGAGTCGCATTTACATTCATTTGAAGTGTAGACGAGGAATACATGACACTTCGCAAATCATATTATATCTTACCATGAAACATAGAAATGAGATGCGATATCGCGTTTTAAGAAGCATTAGAACACTATTGCCACGATAGGTAGACATTTGCAAACGCTATTTCCTAGCAAAGAAGTGTCGCATTTACATTCATTTGAAGTGTAGACGAGGAATACATAACACTTCGCAAATCATATTATATCTTACTATGAAACATAGAAATGAGATGCGATATCGCGTTTTAAGAAGCATTAGAACTCTATTGCTACGATACGTAGACATCTGCAAATGCTATTTCCTTGCAAGGTAGTGTCGCATTCACATTCATTTGGAGTGTAGACGAGGAATACACATTACTTCGTAAATCATATTATATCTTACCATGGAACATAGAAATGAGATGCAATATCTTGTTTTAAGAATCATAAGAACTCTATTGCTACGATACGTAGACATCTGCAAACGCTATTTCCTTGCAAGGAAGTGTCGCATTTACATTCATTTGAATCGTAGACGAGGAATGCATAACACTTCGCAATGAATATTACATCTTATCATGAAATATAGAATTGAGATGCGATATCTTGTTTTAAGAAGCATTTGAACTCTATTGCTTCGATACGTAGACATCTGCAAACGCTATTTCCTAGCAAGGATGTGTCGCATTTACATTCATTTGAATCGTAGGCGAGGAATACATGTCACTTCGCAAATCATATTATATCTTACCATGAAACATAGAAATGAGATGCGATATCGCGTTTTAAGAAGCATTAGAACTCTATTGCTACGATACCTAGACATCTGCAGACGCTATTTCCTAGCAAGGAAGTGTCGCATTTACATTCATTTGAAGTGTAGACGAGTATACGTCACACTTCGCAAATCATATTATATCTTACCATGAAACATAGAAATGAGATGCGACATCGCGTTTTAAGAAGCATTAGAACTGTATTGATACGATACGTTGACATCTGCAAACGCTATTTCCTAGCAAGGAAGTGTCGCATTTACATCCATTTGAATCGTAGACGAGGAATGCATAACACATCGCAATGAATATTATATCTTATCATGAAACATATATATGAGATGCAATATCTCGTTTTAGGAAGCATTTGAACTCTATTGCTTCGATACGTAGACATCTGCAAACGCTATTTCCTAGCGAGGAAGTATCGCATTCACATTCATTTGATGTGTAGACGAGGAATACAAAACACTTCGCTAATCATGTTATATCTTACCATGAAACATAGAAATGAGATGCGATATCGCGTTTTAAGAATCATTAGAACACTATTGCTACGATACGTTGACATCTGCAAGCGCTATTTCCTTGCAAGGAAATGTCGCATTTACATTCATTTGAATCGTAGACGAGGAATGCATAACACTTCGCAATGAATATTATATCTTATCAGGAAACATAGATATGAGATGCAATATCTCGGTTTAAGAAGCATTTGAACTCTATTGCTTCGATACGTAGACATCTGCAAACGCTATTTCCTAGCAATGAAGTGTCGCATTTACATTCATTTGAAGTGTAGGCGAGGAATACATGACACTTCGCGAATCATATTATATCTCACCATGAAACATAGAAATGAGATTCGATATCGCGTTTTAAGAAGCATTAGAAAGCTATTGCTACGATACGTAGACATCTGCAAACGCTATTTCCTAGCGAGGAAGTATCGCATTCACATTCATTTGAAGTGTAGACAAGGAATACATAACACTTCGCAAATCATGTTATATCTTACCATGAAACATAGAATTGAGATGCGATATCGCGTTTTAAGAATCATATGAACTCTATTGCTACGAGACGTAGACATCTGCAATCGCTATTTCCTTGCAAGGAAGTGTCGCATTTACATTCATTTGAAGTGTAGACGGGGAATACATAACACTTCGCAAATCATATTATATCTTACCATGAAACATAGAAATGAGATGCGATATCGCGTTTTAAGAAGCATTAGAACTCTATTGCTACGATACCTAGACCTCTGCAGACGCTATTTCCTAGCGAGGAAGTATCGCATTCACATTCATTTGAAGTGTAGACAAGGAATACATAACACTTCGCAAATCATGTTATATCTTACCATGAAACATAGAATTGAGATGCGATATCGCGTTTTAAGAACATATGAACTCTGTTGCTACGAGACGTAGACATCTGCAATTGCTATTTCCTTGCAAGGAAGTGTCGCTTTTACATTCATTTGAAGTGTAGACGAGGAATACATCATACTTCGCAAATCATATTATATCTTACCATGAAACATAGAAATGAGATGCGATATCGCGTTTTAAGAAGCATTAGAACTCTATTGCTACGATACGTAGACATCTGCAAACGCTATTTCCTAGCAAGGAAGTGTCGCATTTACATTCATTTGAAGTGTAGGCGAGGAATACATGACACTTCGCAAATCATATTATATCTCACCATGAAACATAGAAATGAGATGCGATATCGCGTTTTAAGAAGCATTAGAACTCTATTGCTACGATACCTAGACCTCTGCAGACGCTATTTCCTAGCGAGGAAGTATCGCATTCACATTCATTTGAAGTGTAGACAAGGAATACATAACACTTCGCAAATCATGTTATATCTTACCATGAAACATAGAATTGAGATGCGATATCGCGTTATAAGAACATATGAACTCTGTTGCTACGAGACGTAGACATCTGCAATTGCTATTTCCTTGCAAGGAAGTGTCGCTTTTACATTCATTTGAAGTGTAGACGAGGAATACATCATACTTCGCAAATCATATTATATCTTACCATGAAACATAGAAATGAGATGCGATATCGCGTTATAAGAAGCAATAGGACACTATTGCTACGATAGGTAGACATTTGCAAACGCTATTTCCTAGAGAGGAAGTATCGCATTCACATTCATTTGAAGTGTAGACAAGGAATACATAACACTTCGCAAATCATGTTATATCTTACCATGAAACATAGAATTGAGATGCGATATCGCGTTTTAAGAACATATGAAATCTATTGCTACGAGACGTAGACATCTGCAATCGCTATTTCCTTGCAAGGAAGTGTCGCATTTACATTCATTTGAAGTGTAGACTAGGAATACATCACACTTCGCAAATCATATTATATCTTAGCATGAAACATAGAAATGACATGCGATATCGTGTTTTAAGAAGCATTAGAACTCTATTTCTACGATACCTAGACATCTGCAGACGCTATTTCGTAGCGAGGAAGTATCGCATTCACATTCATTTGAAGTGTAGACAAGGAATACATAACACTTCGCAAATCATGTTATATCTTACCATGAAACATAGAATTGAGATGCGATATCGCGTTTTAAGAATCATATGAAATCTATTGCTACGATACGTAGACATCTGCAGACGCTATTTCCTAGCCAGGAAGTGTCGCCATTACATTCATTTGAAGTGTAGACGAGGAATACACAACACTTCGCAAATCATATTATATCTTACCATGAAACATAGAAATGAGATGCGATATCTCGTTTTAAGAAGCATTAGAAATCTATTGCTACGATACGTAGACATCTGCAAACGCCATTTCCTAGCGAGGAAGTGTCGCATTCACATTCATTTGAAGTGTAGACGAGGAATACACAATACTTCGCAAATCATATTATATCTTACCATGAAACATAGAAATGAGATGCGATATCGCGTTTTAAGAATCATAAGAACTCTATTGCTACGATACGTAGACATCTGCAAACGCTATTTCCTTGCAAGGAAGTGTCGCATTTACATTCATTTGAAGTGTAGGCGAGGAATACATGACACTTCGCAATGAATATTACATCTTATCATGAAACATAGAATTGAGATGCGATATCTTGTTTTAAGAAGCATTTGAAATCTATTGCTTCGATACGTAGACATCTGCAAACGCTATTTCCTAGCAAGGAAGTGTCGCATTTACATCCATTTGAATCGCAGACGAGGAATGCATAACACTTCGCAATGAATATTATATCTTATCATGAAACATAGATATGAGATGCAATATCTCGTTTTAGGAAGCATTTGAACTCTATTGCTTCGATACGTAGACATCTGCAAACGCTATTTCCTTGCAAGGGAGAGTCGCATTTACATTCATTTGAAGTGTAGACGAGGAATACATGACACTTCGCAAATCATATTATATCTTACCATGAAACATAGAAATGAGATGCGATATCGCGTTTTAAGAAGCATTAGAACACTATTGCCACGATAGGTAGACATTTGCAAACGCTATTTCCTAGCAAAGAAGTGTCGCATTTACATTCATTTGAAGTGTAGACGAGGAATACATAACACTTCGCAAATCATATTATATCTTACTATGAAACATAGAAATGAGATGCGATATCGCGTTTTAAGAAGCATTAGAACTCTATTGCTACGATACGTAGACATCTGCAAATGCTATTTCCTTGCAAGGTAGTGTCGCATTCACATTCATTTGGAGTGTAGACGAGGAATACACAATACTTCGTAAATCATATTATATCTTACCATGGAACATAGAAATGAGATGCAATATCTTGTTTTAAGAATCATAAGAACTCTATTGCTACGATACGTAGACATCTGCAAACGCTATTTCCTTGCAAGGAAGTGTCGCATTTACATTCATTTGAATCGTAGACGAGGAATGCATAACACTTCGCAATGAATATTACATCTTATCATGAAATATAGAATTGAGATGCGATATCTTGTTTTAAGAAGCATTTGAACTCTATTGCTTCGATACGTAGACATCTGCAAACGCTATTTCCTAGCGAGGAAGTATCGCATTCACATTCATTTGATGTGTAGACGAGGAATACAAAACACTTCGCTAATCATGTTATATCTTACCATGAAACATAGAAATGAGATGCGATATCGCGTTTTAAGAATCATTAGAACACTATTGCTACGATACGTTGACATCTGCAAGCGCTATTTCCTTGCAAGGAAATGTCGCATTTACATTCATTTGAATCGTAGACGAGGAATGCATAACACTTCGCAATGAATATTATATCTTATCAGGAAACATAGATATGAGATGCAATATCTCGGTTTAAGAAGCATTTGAGCTCTATTGCTTCGATACGTAGACATCTGCAAACGCTATTTCCTAGCAATGAAGTGTCGCATTTACATTCATTTGAAGTGTAGGCGAGGAATACATGACACTTCGCAAATCATATTATATCTCACCATGAAACATAGAAATGAGGTTCGATATCGCGTTTTAAGAAGCATTAGAAAGCTATTGCTACGATACGTAGACATCTGCAAACGCTATTTCCTAGCGAGGAAGTATCGCATTCACATTCATTTGAAGTGTAGACAAGGAATACATAACACTTCGCAAATCATGTTATATCTTACCATGAAACATAGAATTGAGATGCGATATCGCGTTTTAAGAATCATATGAACTCTATTGCTACGAGACGTAGACATCTGCAATCGCTATTTCCTTGCAAGGAAGTGTCGCATTTACATTCATTTGAAGTGTAGACGGGGAATACATAACACTTCGCAAATCATATTATATCTTACCATGAAACATAGAAATGAGATGCGATATCGCGTTTTAAGAAGCATTAGAACTCTATTGCTACGATACCTAGACCTCTGCAGACGCTATTTCCTAGCGAGGAAGTATCGCATTCACATTCATTTGAAGTGTAGACAAGGAATACATAACACTTCGCAAATCATGTTATATCTTACCATGAAACATAGAATTGAGATGCGATATCGCGTTTTAAGAACATATGAACTCTGTTGCTACGAGACGTAGACATCTGCAATTGCTATTTCCTTGCAAGGAAGTGTCGCTTTTACATTCATTTGAAGTGTAGACGAGGAATACATCATACTTCGCAAATCATATTATATCTTACCATGAAACATAGAAATGAGATGCGATATCGCGTTATAAGAAGCATTAGGACACTATTGCTACGATAGGTAGACATTTGCAAACGCTATTTCCTAGAGAGGAAGTATCGCATTCACATTCATTTGAAGTGTAGACAAGGAATACATAACACTTCGCAAATCATGTTATATCTTACCATGAAACATAGAATTGAGATGCGATATCGCGTTTTAAGAACATATGAACTCTGTTGCTACGAGACGTAGACATCTGCAATTGCTATTTCCTTGCAAGGAAGTGTCGCTTTTACATTCATTTGAAGTGTAGACGAGGAATACATCATACTTCGCAAATCATATTATATCTTACCATGAAACATAGAAATGAGATGCGATATCGCGTTATAAGAAGCATTAGGACACTATTGCTACGATAGGTAGACATTTGCAAACGCTATTTCCTAGAGAGGAAGTATCGCATTCACATTCATTTGAAGTGTAGACAAGGAATACATAACACTTCGCAAATCATGTTATATCTTACCATGAAACATAGAATTGAGATGCGATATCGCGTTTTAAGAACATATGAAATCTATTGCTACGAGACGTAGACATCTGCAATCGCTATTTCCTTGCAAGGAAGTGTCGCATTTACATTCATTTGAAGTGTAGACTAGGAATACATCACACCTCGCAAATCATATTATATCTTAGCATGAAACATAGAAATGACATGCGATATCGTGTTTTAAGAAGCATTAGAACTCTATTTCTACGATACCTAGACATCTGCAGACGCTATTTCGTAGCGAGGAAGTATCGCATTCACATTCATTTGAAGTGTAGACAAGGAATACATAACACTTCGCAAATCATGTTATATCATACCATGAAACATAGAATTGAGATGCGATATCGCGTTTTAAGAATCATATGAAATCTATTGCTACGATACGTAGACATCTGCAGACGCTATTTCCTAGCCAGGAAGTGTCGCCATTACATTCATTTGGAGTGTAGACGAGGAATACACAACACTTCGCAAATCATATTATATCTTACCATGAAACATAGAAATGAGATGCGATATCTCGTTTTAAGAAGCATTAGAAATCTATTGCTACGATACGTAGACATCTGCAAACGCCATTTCCTAGCGAGGAAGTGTCGCATTCACATTCATTTGAAGTGTAGACGAGGAATACACAATACTTCGCAAATCATATTATATCTTACCATGAAACATAGAAATGAGATGCGATATCGCGTTTTAAGAATCATAAGAACTCTATTGCTACGATACGTAGACATCTGCAAACGCTATTTCCTTGCAAGGAAGTGTCGCATTTACATTCATTTGAAGTGTAGGCGAGGAATACATGACACTTCGCAATGAATATTACATCTTATCATGAAACATAGAATTGAGATGCGATATCTTGTTTTAAGAAGCATTTGAAATCTATTGCTTCGATACGTAGACATCTGCAAACGCTATTTCCTAGCAAGGAAGTGTCGCATTTACATCCATTTGAATCGCAGACTAGGAATGCATAACACTTCGCAATGAATATTATATCTTATCATGAAACATAGATATGAGATGCAATATCTCGTTTTAGGAAGCATTTGAACTCTATTGCTTCGATACGTAGACATCTGCAAACGCTATTTCCTTGCAAGGAGAGTCGCATTTACATTCATTTGAAGTGTAGACGAGGAATACATGACACTTCGCAAATCATATTATATCTTACCATGAAACATAGAAATGAGATGCGATATCGCGTTTTAAGAAGCATTAGAACACTATTGCCACGATAGGTAGACATTTGCAAACGCTATTTCCTAGCAAAGAAGTGTCGCATTTACAATCATTTGAAGTGTAGACGAGGAATACATAACACTTCGCAAATCATATTATATCTTACTATGAAACATAGAAATGAGATGCGATATCGCGTTTTAAGAAGCATTAGAACTCTATTGCTACGATACGTAGACATCTGCAAATGCTATTTCCTTGCAAGGTAGTGTCGCAGTCACATTCATTTGGAGTGTAGACGAGGAATACACAATACTTCGTAAATCATATTATATCTTACCATGGAACATAGAAATGAGATGCAATATCTTGTTTTAAGAATCATAAGAACTCTATTGCTACGATACGTAGACATCTGCAAACGCTATTTCCTTGCAAGGAAGTGTCGCATTTACATTCATTTGAATCGTAGACGAGGAATGCATAACACTTCGCAATGAATATTACATCTTATCATGAAATATAGAATTGAGATGCGATATCTTGTTTTAAGAAGCATTTGAACTCTATTGCTTCGATACGTAGACATCTGCAAACGCTATTTCCTAGCGAGGAAGTATCGCATTCACATTCATTTGATGTGTAGACGAGGAATACAAAACACTTCGCTAATCATGTTATATCTTACCATGAAACATAGAAATGAGATGCGATATCGCGTTTTAAGAATCATTAGAACACTATTGCTACGATACGTTGACATCTGCAAGCGCTATTTCCTTGCAAGGAAATGTCGCATTTACATTCATTTGAATCGTAGACGAGGAATGCATAACACTTCGCAATGAATATTATATCTTATCAGGAAACATAGATATGAGATGCAATATCTCGGTTTAAGAAGCATTTGAACTCTATTGCTTCGATACGTAGACATCTGCAAACGCTATTTCCTAGCAATGAAGTGTCGCATTTACATTCATTTGAAGTGTAGGCGAGGAATACATGACACTTCGCAAATCATATTATATCTCACCATGAAACATAGAAATGAGATTCGATATCGCGTTTTAAGAAGCATTAGAAAGCTATTGCTACGATACGTAGACATCTGCAAACGCTATTTCCTAGCGAGGAAGTATCGCATTCACATTCATTTGAAGTGTAGACAAGGAATACATAACACTTCGCAAATCATGTTATATCTTACCATGAAACATAGAATTGAGATGCGATATCGCGTTTTAAGAATCATATGAACTCTATTGCTACGAGACGTAGACATCTGCAATCGCTATTTCCTTGCAAGGAAGTGTCGCATTTACATTCATTTGAAGTGTAGACGGGGAATACATAACACTTCGCAAATCATATTATATCTTACCATGAAACATAGAAATGAGATGCGATATCGCGTTTTAAGAAGCATTAGAACTCTATTGCTACGATACCTAGACCTCTGCAGACGCTATTTCCTAGCGAGGAAGTATCGCATTCACATTCATTTGAAGTGTAGACAAGGAATACATAACACTTCGCAAATCATGTTATATCTTACCATGAAACATAGAATTGAGATGCGATATCGCGTTTTAAGGACATATGAACTCTGTTGCTACGAGACGTAGACATCTGCAATTGCTATTTCCTTGCAAGGAATTGTCGCTTTTACATTCATTTGAAGTGTAGACGAGGAATACATCATACTTCGCAAATCATATTATATCTTACCATGAAACATAGAAATGAGATGCGATATCGCGTTTTAAGAAGCATTAGAACTCTATTGCTACGATACGTAGACATCTGCAAACGCTATTTCCTAGCAAGGAAGTGTCGCATTTACATTCATTTGAAGTGTAGGCGAGGAATACATGACACTTCGCAAATCATATTATATCTCACCATGAAACATAGAAATGAGATGCGATATCGCGTTTTAAGAAGCATTAGAACTCTATTGCTACGATACCTAGACCTCTGCAGACGCTATTTCCTAGCGAGGAAGTATCGCATTCACATTCATTTGAAGTGTAGACAAGGAATACATAACACTTCGCAAATCATGTTATATCTTACCATGAAACATAGAATTGAGATGCGATATCGCGTTTTAAGAACATATGAACTCTGTTGCTACGAGACGTAGACATCTGCAATTGCTATTTCCTTGCAAGGAAGTGTCGCTTTTACATTCATTTGAAGTGTAGACGAGGAATACATCATACTTCGCAAATCATATTATATCTTACCATGAAACATAGAAATGAGATGCGATATCGCGTTTTAAGAAGCATTAGAACTCTATTGCTACGATACGTTGACATCTGCAAGCGCTATTTCCTTGCAAGGAAATGTCGCATTTACATTCATTTGAATCGTAGACGAGGAATGCATAACACTTCGCAATGAATATTATGTCTTATCAGGTAACATAGATATGAGACGCAATATCTCGTTTTAAGAAGCATTTGAACTCTATTGCTTCGATACGTAGACATCTGCAAACGCTATTTCCTAGCAAGGATGTGTCGCATTTACATTCATTTGAATCGTAGGCGAGGAATACATGTCACTTCGCAAATCATATTATATCTTACCATGAAACATAGAAATGAGATGCGATATCGCGTTTTAAGAAGCATTAGAACTCTATTGCTACGATACCTAGACATCTGCAGACGCTATTTCCTAGCAAGGAAGTGTCGCATTTACATTCATTTGAAGTGTAGACGAGTATACGTCACACTTCGCAAATCATATTATATCTTACCATGAAACATAGAAATGAGATGCGACATCGCGTTTTAAGAAGCATTAGAACTGTATTGATACGATACGTTGACATCTGCAAACGCTATTTCCTTGCAAGGAAGTGTCGCATTTACATTCATTTGAAGTGTAGGCGAGGAATACATGACACTTCGCAATGAATATTACATCTTATCATGAATCATAGAATTGAGATGCGATATCTTGTTTTAAGAAGCATTTGAAATCTATTGCTCCGATACGTAGACATCTGCAAACGCTATTTCCTAGCAAGGAAGTGTCGCATTTACATTCATTTGAATCGTAGACGAGGAATGCATAACACTTCGCAATGAATATTACATCTTATCATGAAATATAGAATTGAGATGCGATATCTTGTTTTAAGAAGCATTTGAACTCTATTGCTTCGATACGTAGACATCTGCAAACGCTATTCCTAGCAAGGATGTGTCGCATTTACATTCATTTGAATCGTAGGCGAGGAATACATGTCACTTCGCAAATCATATTATATCTTACCATGAAACATAGAAATGAGATGCGATATCGCGTTTTAAGAAGCATTAGAACTCTATTGCTACGATACCTAGACATCTGCAGACGCTATTTCCTAGCAAGGAAGAGTCGCATTTACATTCATACGAGTATACGTCACACTTCGCAAATCATATTATATCTTACCATGAAACATAGAAATGAGATGCGACATCGCGTTTTAAGAAGCATTAGAACTGTATTGATACGATACGTTGACATCTGCAAACGCCTATTTCCTAGCAAGGAAGTGTCGCATTTACATCCATTTGAATCGTAGACGAGGAATGCATAACACATCGCAATGAATATTATATCTTATCATGAAACATATATATGAGATGCAATATCTCGTTTTAGGAAGCATTTGAACTCTATTGCTTCGATGCGTAGACATCTGCAAACGCTATTTCCTAGCGAGGAAGTATCGCATTCACATTCATTTGATGTGTAGACGAGGAATACAAAACACTTCGCTAATCATGTTATATCTTACCATGAAACATAGAAATGAGATGCGATATCGCGTTTTAAGAATCATTAGAACACTATTGCTACGATACGTTGACATCTGCAAGCGCTATTTCCTTGCAAGGAAATGTCGCATTTACATTCATTTGAATCGTAGACGAGGAATGCATAACACTTCGCAATGAATATTATATCTTATCAGGAAACATAGATATGAGATGCAATATCTCGGTTGAAGAAGCATTTGAACCCTATTGCTTCGATACGTAGACATCTGCAAACGCTATTTCCTAGCAATGAAGTGTCGCATTTTACATTCATTTGAAGTGTAGGCGAGGAATACATGACACTTCGCCAAATCATATTATATCTCACCATGAAACATAGAAATGAGATTCGATATCGCGTTTTAAGAAGCATTAGAAAGCTATTGCTACGATACGTAGACATCTGCAAACGCTATTTCCTAGCGAGGAAGTATCGCATTCACATTCATTTGAAGTGTAGACAAGGAATACATAACACTTCGCAAATCATGTTATATCTTACCATGAAACATAGAATTGAGATGCGATATCGCGTTTTACAGAATCATATGAACTCTATTGCTACGAGACGTAGACATCTGCAATCGCTATTTCTTGCAAGGAAGTGTCCGCATTTACATTCATTTGAAGTGTAGACGGGGGAATATATAACACTTTCGCAAATCATATTATATCTTACCATGAAACATAGAAATGAGATGCGATATCGCGTTTTAAGAAGCATTAGAACTCTATTGCTACGATACCTAGACCTCTGCAGACGCTATTTCCTAGCGAGGAAGTATCGCATTCACATTCATTTGAAGTGTAGACAAGGAATACATAACACTTCGCAAATCATGTTATATCTTACCATGAAACATAGAATTGAGATGCGATATCGCGTTTTAAGAACATATGAACTCTGTTGCTACGAGACGTAGACATCTGCAATTGCTATTTCCTTGCAAGGAAGTGTCGCTTTTACATTCATTTGAAGTGTAGACGAGGAATACATCGTACTTCGCAAATCATATTATATCTTACCATGAAACATAGAAATGAGATGCGATATCGCGTTTTAAGAAGCATTAGAACTCTATTGCTACGATACCTAGACATCTGCAGACGCTATTTCCTAGCAAGGAAGTGTCGCATTTACATTCATTTGAAGTGTAGACGAGGAATACACGATACTTCGCAAATCATATTATATCTTACCATGAGACATAGAAATGAGATGCGTTATCGCGTTTTTAAGAAGCATTAGAACTCTATTGCTACGATACCTAGACATCTGCGGACGCTATTTCCTAGCAAGGAAGTGTCGCATTTACATTCGTTTGAAATGTAGACGAGGAATACATGATACTTCGCAAATAATATTACATCTTACCCATGAAACATAGAAATAAGATGCGATATCGCGTTTTAAGAATCATATGAACTCTATTGCTACGAGACGTAGACATCTGCAATCGCTATTTCCTTGCAAGGAAGTGTCGCATTTACATTCATTTGAAGTGTAGACGGGGAATACATAACACTTCGCAAATCATATTATATCTTACCATGAAACATAGAAATGAGATGCGATATCGCGTTTTAAGAAGCATTAGAACTCTATTGCTACGATACCTAGACCTCTGCAGACGCTATTTCCTAGCGAGGAAGTATCGCATTCACATTCATTTGAAGTGTAGACAAGGAATACATAACACTTCGCCAAATCATGTTATATCTTACCATGAAACATAGAATTGAGATGCGATATCGCGTTTTAAGGACATATGAACTCTGTTGCTACGAGACGTAGACATCTGCAATTGCTATTTCCTTGCAAGGAATTGTCGCTTTTACATTCATTTGAAGTGTAGACGAGGAATACATCATACTTCCGCAAATCATATTATATCTTACCATGAAACATAGAAATGAGATGCGATATCGCGTTTTAAGAAGCATTAGAACTCTATTGCTACGATACGTAGACATCTGCAAACGCTATTTCCTAGCAAGGAAGTGTCGCATTTACATTCATTTGAAGTGTAGGCGAGGAATACATGACACTTCGCAAATCATATTATATCTCACCATGAAACATAGAAATGAGATGCGATATCGCGTTTTAAGAAGCATTAGAACTCTATTGCTACGATACCTAGACCTCTGCAGACGCTATCTTCCTAGCGAGGAAGTATCGCATTCACATTCATTTGAAGTGTAGACAAGGAATACATAACACTTCGCAAATCATGTTATATCTTACCATGAAACATAGAATTGAGATGCGATATCGCGTTTTAAGAACATATGAACTCTGTTGCTACGAGACGTAGACATCTGCAATTGCTATTTCCTTGCAAGGAAGTGTCGCTTTTACATTCATTTGAAGTGTAGACGAGGAATACATCATACTTCGCAAATCATATTATATCTTACCATGAAACATAGAAATGAGATGCGATATCGCGTTTTAAGAAGCATTAGAACTCTATTGCTACGATACGTTGACATCTGCAAGCGCTATTTCCTTGCAAGGAAATGTCGCATTTACATTCATTTGAATCGTAGACGAGGAATGCATAACACTTCGCAATGAATATTATGTCTTATCAGGTAACATAGATATGAGACGCAATATCTCGTTTTAAGAAGCATTTGAACTCTATTGCTTCGATACGTAGACATCTGCAAACGCTATTTCCTAGCAAGGATGTGTCGCATTTACATTCATTTGAATCGTAGGCGAGGAATACATGTCACTTCGCAAATCATATTATATCTTACCATGAAACATAGAAATGAGATGCGATATCGCGTTTTAAGAAGCATTAGAACTCTATTGCTACGATACCTAGACATCTGCAGACGCTATTTCCTAGCAAGGAAGTGTCGCATTTACATTCATTTGAAGTGTAGACGAGTATACGTCACACTTCGCAAATCATATTATATCTTACCATGAAACATAGAAATGAGATGCGACATCGCGTTTTAAGAAGCATTAGAACTGTATTGATACGATACGTTGACATCTGCAAACGCTATTTCCTTGCAATGAAGTGTCGCATTTACATTCATTTGAAGTGTAGGCGAGGAATACATGACACTTCGCAATGAATATTACATCTTATCATGAATCATAGAATTGAGATGCGATATCTTGTTTTAAGAAGCATTTGAAATCTATTGCTTCGATACGTAGACATCTGCAAACGCTATTTCCTAGCAAGGAAGTGTCGCATTTACATTCATTTGAATCGTAGACGAGGAATGCATAACACTTCGCAATGAATATTACATCTTATCATGAAATATAGAATTGAGATGCGATATCTTGTTTTAAGAAGCATTTGAACTCTATTGCTTCGATACGTAGACATCTGCAAACGCTATTTCCTAGCAAGGATGTGTCGCATTTACATTCATTTGAATCGTAGGCGAGGAATACATGTCACTTCGCAAATCATATTATATCTTACCATGAAACATAGAAATGAGATGCGATATCGCGTTTTAAGAAGCATTAGAACTCTATTGCTACGATACCTAGACATCTGCAGACGCTATTTCCTAGCAAGGAAGAGTCGCATTTACATTCATTTGAAGTGTAGACGAGTATACGTCACACTTCGCAAATCATATTATATCTTACCATGAAACATAGAAATGAGATGCGACATCGCGTTTTAAGAAGCATTAGAACTGTATTGATACGATACGTTGACATCTGCAAACGCTATTTCCTAGCAAGGAAGTGTCGCATTTACATCCATTTGAATCGTAGACGAGGAATGCATAACACATCGCAATGAATATTATATCTTATCATGAAACATATATATGAGATGCAATATCTCGTTTTAGGAAGCATTTGAACTCTATTGCTTCGATGCGTAGACATCTGCAAACGCTATTTCCTAGCGAGGAAGTATCGCATTCACATTCATTTGATGTGTAGACGAGGAATACAAAACACTTCGCTAATCATGTTATATCTTACCATGAAACATAGAAATGAGATGCGATATCGCGTTTTAAGAATCATTAGAACACTATTGCTACGATACGTTGACATCTGCAAGCGCTATTTCCTTGCAAGGAAATGTCGCATTTACATTCATTTGAATCGTAGACGAGGAATGCATAACACTTCGCAATGAATATTATATCTTATCAGGAAACATAGATATGAGATGCAATATCTCGGTTGAAGAAGCATTTGAACCCTATTGCTTCGATACGTAGACATCTGCAAACGCTATTTCCTAGCGAGGAAGTATCGCATTCACATTCATTTGAAGTGTAGACAAGGAATACATAACACTTCGCAAATCATGTTATATCTTACCATGAAACATAGAATTGAGATGCGATATCGCGTTTTAAGAATCATATGAACTCTATTGCTACGAGACGTAGACATCTGCAATCGCTATTTCCTTGCAAGGAAGTGTCGCATTTACATTCATTTGAAGTGTAGACGGGGAATATATAACACTTCGCAAATCATATTATATCTTACCATGAAACATAGAAATGAGATGCGATATCGCGTTTTAAGAAGCATTAGAACTCTATTGCTACGATACCTAGACCTCTGCAGACGCTATTTCCTAGCGAGGAAGTATCGCATTCACATTCATTTGAAGTGTAGACAAGGAATACATAACACTTCGCAAATCATGTTATATCTTACCATGAAACATAGAATTGAGATGCGATATCGCGTTTTAAGAACATATGAACTCTGTTGCTACGAGACGTAGACATCTGCAATTGCTATTTCCTTGCAAGGAAGTGTCGCTTTTACATTCATTTGAAGTGTAGACGAGGAATACATCGTACTTCGCAAATCATATTATATCTTACCATGAAACATAGAAATGAGATGCGATATCGCGTTTTAAGAAGCATTAGAACTCTATTGCTACGATACCTAGACATCTGCAGACGCTATTTCCTAGCAAGGAAGTGTCGCATTTACATTCATTTGAAGTGTAGACGAGGAATACACGATACTTCGCAAATCATATTATATCTTACCATGAGACATAGAAATGAGATGCGTTATCGCGTTTTAAGAAGCATTAGAACTCTATTGCTACGATACCTAGACATCTGCGGACGCTATTTCCTAGCAAGGAAGTGTCGCATTTACATTCGTTTGAAATGTAGACGAGGAATACATGATACTTCGCAAATAATATTACATCTTACCATGAAACATAGAAATAAGATGCGATATCGCGTTTTAAGAAGCATTAGAACTCTATTGCTACGATACCTAGACATCTGCAGACGCTATTTCCTAGCAAGGAAGTGTCGCATTTACATTCATTTGAATCGTAGACGAGGAATGCATAACACGTCGCAATGAATATTATATCTTATCAGGAAACATAGATATGAGATGCAATATCTCGTTTTAAGAAGCATTTGAACTCTATTGCTTCGATACGTAGACATCTGCAAACACTATTTCCTAGCAAGGAAGTGTCGCATTTACATTCATTTGAAGTGTAGGCGAGGAATACATGACACTTCGCAAATCATATTATATCTCACCATGAAACATAGAACTGAGATGCGATATCGCGTTTTAAGAAGCATTAGAAAGCTATTGCTACGATACGTAGACATCTGCAAACGCTATTTCCTAGCAAGGATGTGTCGCATTTACATTCATTTGAAGTGTAGGCGAGGAATACATGACACTTCGCAATGAATATTATATCTTACCATGAAACATAGAAATGAGATGCGATATCGCGTTTTAAGAAGCATTAGAACTCTATTGCTGCGATACCTAGACATCTGCAGATGCTATTTCCTAGCAAGGAAGTGTCGCATTTACATTCATTTGAAGTGTAGACGAGGAATACATGATACTTCGCAAATCATACTATATCTTACCATGAAACATAGAAATGAGATGCGATATCGCGTTCTAAGAAGCATTAGAACACTATTGCTACGATAGGTAGACATTTGCAAACGCTATTTCCTAGCAAAGAAGTCTCGCATTTACATTCATTTGAAGTATTGGCGAGGAATACATAACACTTCCCAAATAATATTACATCTTACCATGAAACATAGAAATGAGATGCGATATCGCGTTTTAAGAAGCATTAGAACTCTATTGCTACGATACCTAGACATCTGCAGACGCTATTTCCTAGCAAGGAAGTGTCGCATTTACATTCATTTGAAGTGTAGACGAGGAATACATGATACTTCGCAAATAATATTACATCTTACCATGAAACATAGAAATGAGATGCGATATCGCGTTTTAAGAAGCATTAGAATTCTATTGCTACGATACGTAGACTTCTGCAAACACTATTTCCTAGGAAGGAAGTGTCGCATTTACATTCATTTGAATCGTAGGCGAGGAATGCATAACACTTCGCAATGAATATTATATCTTACCATGAAACATAGAAATGAGATGCGATATCGCGTTTTAAGAATCATAAGAACTCTATTGCTACGATACGTTGACATCTGCAAACGCTATTTCCTTGCAAGGAAGTGCGCATTTACATTTAGTTGATGTGTAGACGAGGAAGACATAACACTTCGCAAATCATATTATATCTTACCATGAAACATAGAAATGAGATGCGATATCGCGTTTTAAGAAGCATTAGAACTCTATTGCTACGATACGTAGACATCTGCAGACGCTATTTCCTTGCAAGGAAGTGTCGCATTTACATTCATTTGAAGTGTAGACGAGGAATACATGACACTTCGCAAATCATATTATATCTTACCATGAAACATAGAAATGAGATTCGACATCGCGTTTTAAGAATCACATGAACCCTATTGCTACGAGACGTAGACATCTGCATTCGCTATTTCCTTGCAAGGAAGTGTCGCATTTACATTCATTTGAAGTGTAGACGAGGAATACATAACACTTCGCAAATGATATTACATCTTACCATGAAACATAGAAAAGGGATGCGATATCGCGTTTTAAGAAGCATTAGAACTCTATTGCTACGATACCTAGACATCTGCAGACGCTATTTCCTAGCAAGCAAGTATCTCATTTACATTCATTTGTAGTGTAGACGAGGAATACGTGACACTTCGCAAATCATATTATATCTTACCATGAATCATAGAAATGAGATGTGATATCGCGTTTTATGCAGCATTAGAACACTATTGCTACGAGACGTAGACATCTGCAATCGCTATTTCCTTGGAAGGAAGTGTCGCATTTACATTTGAAGTGTAGAAGAGGAATACATAACACTTCGCAAATCATATTATATCTTACCATGAAACATAGAAATGAGATGCGATATCGCGTTTTAAGAAGCATTAGAACTCTATTGCTACGATACTTAGACATCTGCAGACGCTATTTCCTAGCAAGGAAGTGTCGCATTTACATTCATTTGTAGTGTAGACGAGGAATACGTGACACTTCGCAAATCATATTATATCTTACCATGGAACACAGAAATGAGATGCGATATCGTGTTTTAAGAAGCATTAGAACTCTATTGCCACGATACCTAGACATCTGCAGACGCTATTTCCTAGCAAGGAAGTGTCGCATTTACATTCATTTGAATCGTAGGCGAGGAATGCATAACACTTCGCAAATCATATTATATCTTACCATGAAACATAGAAATGAGATGCGATATCGCGTTTTAAGATGCATTAGAACCCTATTGCCACGATACCTAGACATCTGCAGACGCTATTTCCTAGCAAGGAAGTGTCGCATTTACATTCATTTGAATCGTGGGCGAGGAATGCATAACACTTCGCAATGAATATTATATCTTATCAGGAAACATAGATATGAGATGCAATATCTCGTTTTAAGAAGCATTTGAACTCTATTGCTTCGATACATAGGCATCTGCAAACTCTATTTCCTAGCAAGGAAGTGTCGCATTTACATTCATTTGAAGTGTAGACGAGGAATACAAAACACTTCGCAAATCATATTATATCTTACCATGAAACATAGAAATGAGATGCGATATCGCGTTTTAAGTATCATAGGAACTCTATTGCTACGATACGTAGACATCTGCAAACGCTATTTCCTTGCAAAGAAGTGGCGCATTTACATTCATTTGAAGTGTAGACGAGGAATACATAACACTTCGCAAATCATATTATATCTTACCATGAAACATAGAAATGAGATGCGATATCGCGTTTTAAGAATCATAAGAACTCTATTGCTACGATGCGTAGACATCTGCAGACTCTATTTCCTTGCAAGGAAGTGCCGCATTTACATTCATTTGAAGTGTAGACGAGGAATACATGACACTTCGCAAATCATATTATATCTTACCATGAAACATAGAAATGAGATTCGACATCGCGTTTTAAGAATCATATGAACTCTATTGCTACGAGACATAGACATCTGCAATCGCTATTTCCTTGCAAGGAAGTGTCGCATTTACATTCATTTGAAGTGTAGACGAGGAATACATGACACTTCGCAAATCATATTATATCTTACCATGAAACATAGAAATGAGATTCGATATCGCGTTTTAAGAAGCATTAGAAAGCTATTGCTACGATACGTAGACATCTGCAAACGCTATTTCCTAGCGAGGAAGTATCGCATTCACATTCATTTGAAGTGTAGACAAGGAATACATAACACTTCGCAAATCATGTTATATCTTACCATGAAACATAGAAATGAGATGCGATATCGCGTTTTAAGAATCATATGAACTCTATTGCTACGAGACGTAGACATCAGCAATCGCTATTTCCTTGCAAGGAAGTGTCGCATTTACATTCATTTGAAGTGTAGACGAGGAATACATAACTTCGCAAATCATATTATATCTTACCATGAAACATAGAAATGAGATGCGATATCGCGTTTTAAGAATCATATGAACTCTATTGCTACGAGACGTAGACATCTGCAATCGCTATTTCCTTGCAAGGAAGTGTCGCATTTACATTCATTTGAAGTGTAGACGAGGAATACATTACACTTCGCAAATCATATCATATCTTACCATGAAACATAGAAATGAGATTCGATATCGCGTTTTAAGAAGCATTAGAAAGCTATTGCTACGATACGTAGACATCTGCAAATGCTATTTCCTAGCGAGGAAGTATCGCATTCACATTCGTTTGAAGTGTAGACAAGGAATACATAACACTTCGCAGATCATGTTATATCTTACCATGAAACATAGAAATGAGATTCGACATCGCGTTTTAAGAAGCATTAGAAAGCTATTGCTACGATACGTAGACATCTGCAAATGCTATTTCCTAGCGAGGAAGTATCGCATTCACATTCGTTTGAAGTGTAGACAAGGAATACATAACACTTCGCAAATCATGTTATATCTTACCATGAAACATAGAAATGAGATTCGACATCGCGTTTTAAGAAGCATTAGAAAGCTATTGCCACGATACGTAGACATCTGCAAATGCTATTTCCTAGCGAGGAAGTATCGCATTCACATTCATTTGAAGTGTAGACAAGGAATACATAACACTTCGCAAATCATGTTATATCTTACCATGAAACATAGAAATGAGATGCGATATCGCGTTTTAAGAAGCATTAGAAAGCTATTGCTACGATACGTAGACATCTGCAAATGCTATTTCCTAGCGAGGAAGGATCGCATTCACATTCGTTTGAAGTGTAGACAAGGAATACATAACACTTCGCAAATCATGTTATATCTTACCATGAAACATAGAAATGAGATGCGATATCGCGTTTTAAGAATCACATGAACTCTATTGCTACGAGACGTAGACATCTGCATTCGCTATTTCCTTGCAAGGAAGTGTCGCATTTACATTCATTTGAAGTGTAGACGAGGAATACATAACACTTCGCAAATCATATTATATCTTACCATGAAACATAGAAATGAGATGCGATATCGCGTTTTAAGAAGCATTAGAACTCTATTGCTACGATACCTAGACATCTGCAGACGCTATTTCCTAGCAAGGAAGTGTCGCATTTACATTCATTTGAAGTGTAGACGAGGAATACATGATACTTCGCAAATCATATTATATCTTACCATGAAACATAGAAATGAGATGCGATATCGCGTTTTAAGAATCATAAGAACTCTATTGCTACGATGCGTAGACATCTGCAGACTCTATTTCCTTGCAAGGAAGTGCCGCATTTACATTCATTTGAAGTGTAGACGAGGAATACATGACACTTCGCAAATCATATTATATCTTACCATGAAACATAGAAATGAGATTCGACATCGCGTTTTAAGAATCATATGAACTCTATTGCTACGAGACATAGACATCTGCAATCGCTATTTCCTTGCAAGGAAGTGTCGCATTTACATTCATTTGAAGTGTAGACGAGGAATACATGACACTTCGCAAATCATATTATATCTTACCATGAAACATAGAAATGAGATTCGATATCGCGTTTTAAGAAGCATTAGAAAGCTATTGCTACGATACGTAGACATCTGCAAACGCTATTTCCTAGCGAGGAAGTATCGCATTCACATTCATTTGAAGTGTAGACAAGGAATACATAACACTTCGCAAATCATGTTATATCTTACCATGAAACATAGAAATGAGATGCGATATCGCGTTTTAAGAATCATATGAACTCTATTGCTACGAGACGTAGACATCAGCAATCGCTATTTCCTTGCAAGGAAGTGTCGCATTTACATTCATTTGAAGTGTAGACGAGGAATACATAACTTCGCAAATCATATTATATCTTACCATGAAACATAGAAATGAGATGCGATATCGCGTTTTAAGAATCATATGAACTCTATTGCTACGAGACGTAGACATCTGCAATCGCTATTTCCTTGCAAGGAAGTGTCGCATTTACATTCATTTGAAGTGTAGACGAGGAATACATGACACTTCGCAAATCATATCATATCTTACCATGAAACATAGAAATGAGATTCGATATCGCGTTTTAAGAAGCATTAGAAAGCTATTGCTACGATACGTAGACATCTGCAAATGCTATTTCCTAGCGAGGAAGTATCGCATTCACATTCGTTTGAAGTGTAGACGAGGAATACATGATACTTCGCAAATCATATTATATCTTACCATGAAACATAGAAATGAGATGCGATATCGCGTTTTAAGCATCATAAGAACTCTATTGCTACGATACGTAGACATCTGCAAACGCTATTTCCTTGCAAGGAAGTGTCGCATTTACATTCATTTGAATCGTAGACAAGGAATGCATAACACTTCGCAATGAATATTATATCTTATCAGGAGACATAGATATGAGATGCAATATCTCGTTTTAAGAAGCATTAGAACTCTATTGCTACGATACCTAGACATCTGCAGACGCTATTTCCTAGCAAGGAAGTGTCGCATTTACATTCATTTGTAGTGTAGACGAGGAATACATGACACTTCGCAAATCATATTATATCTTACCATGGAACATAGAAATGAGATGCGATATCGTGTTTTAAGAATCATAAGAACTCTATTGCTACGATACGTAGACATCTGCAAACGCTATTTCCTTGCAAGGAAGTGTCGCATTTACATTCATTTAAATCGTAGACGAGGAATGCATAACACTTCGCAATGAATATTACATCTTATCATGAAATATAGAATTGAGATGCGATATCTTGTTTTAAGAAGCATTTGAACTCTATTGCTTCGATACGTAGACATCTGCAAACGCTATTTCCTAGCAAGGAAGTGTCGCATTTACATCCATTTGAATCGTAGACGAGGAATGCATAACACTTCGCAATGAATATTATATCTTATCATGAAACATAGATATGAGATGCAATATCTCGTTTTAAGAAGCATTTGAACCCTATTGCTTCGATACGTAGACATCTGCAAACGATATTTCCTTGCAAGGAAGTGTCGCATTTACATTCATTTGAAGTATAGGCGAGGAATACATGACACTTCGCAAATAATAATACATCTTACCATGAAACATAGAAATGAGATGCGATATCGCGTTTTAAGACGCATTAGAACTCTATTGCTACGATACCTAGACATCTGCAGACGCTAATTCCTAGCAAGGAAGTGTCGCATTTACATTCATTTGAAGTGTAGACGAGGAATACATGATACTTCGCAAATAATATTACATCTTACCATGAAACATAGAAATGAGATGCGATATCGCGTTTTAAGAAGCATTAGAATTCTATTGCTACGATGCGTAGAGTTCTGCAAACGCTATTTCCTAGCGTGGAAGTATCGCATTCACATTCATTTGAAGTGTAGACAAGGAATACATAACACTTCGCAAATCATGTTATATCTTACCATGAAACATAGAAATGAGATGCGATATCGCGTTTTAAGAAGCATTAGAAAGCTATTGCTACGATACGTAGACATCTGCAAATGCTATTTCCTAGCGAGGAAGGATCGCATTCACATTCGTTTGAAGTGTAGACAAGGAATACATAACACTTCGCAAATCATGTTATATCTTACCATGAAACATAGAAGTGAGATGCGATATCGCGTTTTAAGAATCACATGAACACTATTGCTTCGATACGTAGACATCTGCAAACGCTATTTCCTAGCAAGGATGTATCGCATTTACATTCATTTGAAGTGTAGGCGAGGAATACATGACACTTCGCAAATCATATTATATCTTACCATGAAACATAGAAATGAGATGCGATATCGCGTTTTAAGAAGCATTAGAACTCTATTGCTACGATACCTAGACATCTACAGACGCTATTTCCTAGCAAGGAAGTGTCGCATTTACATTCATTTGTAGTGTAGACGAGGAATACATAACACTTCGCAAATCATATTATATCTTACCATGAAACATAGAAATGAGATGCGATATCGCGTTTTAAGAAGCATTAGAACTCTATTGCTACGATACCTAGACATCTGCAGACGCTATTTCCTAGCAAGGAAGTGTCGCATTTACATTCATTTGAAGTGTAGACGAGGAATACATGATACTTCGCAAATCATATTATATCTTACCATGAAACATAGAGATGAGATGCGATATCGCGTTTTAAGCATCATAAGAACTCTATTGCTACGATACGTAGACATCTGCAAACGCTATTTCCTTGCAAGGAAGTGTCGCATTTACATTCATTTGAATCGTAGACAAGGAATGCATAACACTTCGCAATGAATATTATATCTTATCAGGAGACATAGATATGAGATGCAATATCTCGTTTTAAGAAGCATTTGAACTCTATTGCTTCGATACGTAGACATCTGCAAACGCTATTTCCTAGCAAGGATGTGTCGCATTTACATTCATTTGAAGTGTAGGCGAGGAATACATGGCACTTCGCAAATCATATTATATCTTACCATGAAACATAGAAATGAGATGCGATATCGCGTTTTAAGAAGCATTAGAACTCTATTGCTACGATACGTAGACATCTGCAAACGCTATTTCCTTGCAAGGAAGTGTCGCATTTACATTCATTTAAATCGTAGACGAGGAATGCATAACACTTCGCAATGAATATTACATCTTATCATGAAATATAGAATTGAGATGCGATATCTTGTTTTAAGAAGCATTTGAACTCTATTGCTTCGATACGTAGACATCTGCAAACGCTATTTCCTAGCAAGGAAGTGTCGCATTTACATCCATTTGAATCGTAGACGAGGAATGCATAACACTTCGCAATGAATATTATATCTTATCATGAAACATAGATATGAGATGCAATATCTCGTTTTAAGAAGCATTTGAACTCTATTGCTTCGATACGTAGACATCTGCAAACGATATTTCCTTGCAAGGAAGTGTCGCATTTACATTCATTTGAAGTATAGGCGAGGAATACATGACACTTCGCAAATAATATTACATCTTACCATGAAACATAGAAATGAGATGCGATATCGCGTTTTAAGACGCATTAGAACTCTATTGCTACGATACCTAGACATCTGCAGACGCTAATTCCTAGCAAGGAAGTGTCGCATTTACATTCATTTGAAGTGTAGACGAGGAATACATGATACTTCGCAAATAATATTACATCTTACCATGAAACATAGAAATGAGATGCGATATCGCGTTTTAAGAAGCATTAGAATTCTATTGCTACGATGCGTAGACTTCTGCAAACGCTATTTCCTAGCGAGGAAGTATCGCATTCACATTCATTTGAAGTGTAGACAAGGAATACATAACACTTCGCAAATCATGTTATATCTTACCATGAAACATAGAAATGAGATGCGATATCGCGTTTTAAGAAGCATTAGAACTCTATTGCTACGATACCTAGACATCTGCAGACGCTATTTCCTAGCAAGGAAGTATCTCATTTACAATCATTTGTAGTGTAGACGAGGAATACATGACACTTCGCAAATCATATTATATCTTACCATGAATCATAGAAATGAGATGTGATATCGCGTTTTATGCAGCATTAGAACACTATTGCTACGAGACGTAGACATCTGCAATCTCTATTTCCTTGCAAGGAAGTGTCGCATTTACATTTGAAGTGTAGACGAGGAATACATAACACTTCGCAAATCATATTATATCTTACCATGAAACATAGAAATGAGATGCGATATCGCGTTTTAAGAAGCATTAGAACTCTATTGCTACGATACCTAGACATCTGCAGACGCTATTTCCTAGCAAGGAAGTGTCGCATTTACATTCATTTGAAGTGTAGACGAGGAATACATGACACTTCGCAAATCATATTATATCTTACCATGAAACATAGAAATGAGATGCGATATCGCGTTTTAAGCATCATAAGAACTCTATTGCTACGATACGTAGACATCTGCAAACGCTATTTCCTTGCAAGGAAGTGTCGCATTTACATTCATTTGAATCGTAGACAAGGAATGCATAACACTTCGCAATGAATATTATATCTTATCAGGAGACATAGATATGAGATGCAATATCTCGTTTTAAGAAGCATTTGAACTCTATTGCTTCGATACGTAGACATCTGCAAACGCTATTTCCTAGCAAGGAAGTGTCGCATTTACATTCATTTGAAGTGTTGGCGAGGAATACGTTACACTTCGCAAATCATATTATATCTTACCATGAAACATAGAAATGAGATGCGATATCGCGTTTTAGGAAGCATTAGAACTCTATTGCTACGATACGTTGACAACTGCAAACGCTATTTCCTTGCAAGGAAATGTCGCATTTACATTCATTTGAATCGTAGACGAGGAATGCATAACACTTCGCAATGAATATTATATCTTATCAGGAAACATAGATATGAGATGCAATATCTCGTTTTAAGAAGCATTTGAACTCTATTGCTTCGATACGTAGACAACTGCAAACGCTATCTCCTAGCAAGGATGTGTCGCATTTACATTCATTTGAAGTGTAGGCGAGGAATACATGGCACTTCGCAAATCATATTATATCTTACCATGAAACATAGAAATGAGATGCGATATCGCGTTTTAAGAAGCATTAGAACTCTATTGCTACGATACCTAGACATCTACAGACGCTATTTCCTAGCAAGGAAGTGTCGCATTTACATTCATTTGAAGTGTAGGCGAGGAATACGTAACACTTCGCAAATCATATTATATCTTACCATGAAACATAGAAATGAGATGCGATATC
This sequence comes from Xylocopa sonorina, assembly GCF_050948175.1. NCBI lineage: Eukaryota > Metazoa > Arthropoda > Insecta > Hymenoptera > Apidae > Xylocopa > Xylocopa sonorina. Next base: position 200,073 of record NW_027490222.1, on the reverse strand, counting down.
GCGTTTTAGGAAGCATTAGAACTCTATTGCTACGATACGTTGACAACTGCAAACGCTATTTCCTTGCAAGGAAATGTCGCATTTACATTCATTTGAATCGTAGACGAGGAATGCATAACACTTCGCAATGAATATTATATCTTATCAGGAAACATAGATATGAGATGCAATATCTCGTTTTAAGAAGCACTTGAACTCTATTGCTTCGATACGTAGACATCTGCAAACGCTATTTCCTAGCAAGGATGTGTCGCATTTATATTCATTTGAAGTGTAGGCGAGGAATACATGACACTTCGCAAATCATATTATATCTTACCATGATACATAGAAATGAGATGCGATATCGCGTTTTAAGAAGCATTAGAACTCTATTGCTACGATACCTAGACATCTACAGACGCTATTTCCTAGCAAGGAAGTGTCGCATTTACATTCATTTGTAGTGTAGACGAGGAATACATAACACTTCGCAAATCATATTATATCTTACCATGAAACATAGAAATGAGATGCGATATCGCGTTTTAAGAATCATAAGAACTCTATTGCTACGATACGTTGACATCTGCAAACGCTATTTCCTTGCAAGGAAGTGCGCATTTACATTTAGTTGATGTGTAGACGAGGAAGACATAACACTTCGCAAATCATATTATATCTTACCATGAAACATAGAAATGAGATGCGATATCGCGTTTTAAGACGCATTAGAACTCTATTGCTACGATACCTAGACATCTGCAGACGCTAATTCCTAGCAAGGAAGTGTCGCATTTAAATTCATTTGAAGTGTAGACGAGGAATACATGATACTTCGCAAATAATATTACATCTTACCATGAAACATAGAAATGAGATGCGATATCGCGTTTTAAGAAGCATTAGAATTCTATTGCTACGATACGTAGACTTCTGCAAACGCTATTTCCTAGCAAGGAAGTGTCGCATTTACATTCATTTGAATCGTAGGCGAGGAATGCATAACACTTCGCAATGAATATTATATCTTATCATGAAACATAGATATGAGATGCAATATCTCGTTTTAAGAAGCATTTGAACTCTATTGCTTCGATACGTAGACATCTGCAAACGCTATTTCCTTGCAAGGAAGTGTCGCATTTACATTCATTTGAAGTGTAGACGAGGAATACCTAACACTTCGCAAATCATATTATATCTTACCATGAAACATAGAAATGAGATGCGACATCGCGTTCTAAGGAGCATTAGAACACTGCTGCTACGATAGGTAGATATCTGCAAACGCTATTTCCTTGCAAGGAAGTGTCGCATTTACATTCATTTGAAGTGTAGACGAGGAATACGTTACACTTCGCAAATCATATTATATCTTACCATGAAACATAGAAATGAGATGCGATATCGCGTTTTAGGAAGCATTAGAACTCTATTGCTACGATACGTTGACAACTGCAAACGCTATTTCCTTGCAAGGAAATGTCGCATTTACATTCATTTGAATCGTAGACGAAGAATGCATAACACTTCGCAATGAATATTATATCTTATCAGGAAACATAGATATGAGATGCAATATCTCGTTTTAAGCATTAGAACTCTATTGCTTCGATACGTAGACATCTGCAAACGCTATTTCCCTGCAAGGATGTGTCGCATTTACATTCATTTGAAGTGTTGGCGAGGAATACATGACACTTCGCAAATCATATTATATCTTACCATGAAACATAGAAATGAGATGCGATATCGCGTTTTAAGAATCATATGATCTCTATTGCTACGATACGTAGACATCTGCAAACGGTATTTCCTACCAAGGAAGTGTCGCATTTACATTCGTTTGAAGTGTAGAAGAGGAATACATGATACATCGCAAATCATATTATATCTTACCATGAAACATAGAAATGAGATGCGATATCGCGTTTTAAGAATCATAGGAACCCTATTGCTACGATACCTAGACATCTGCAGACGCTATTTCCTAGCAAGGAAGTGTCGCATTTACATTCATTTGTAGTGTAGACGAGGAATACATGACACTTCGCAAATCATATTATATCTTACCATGGAACACAGAAATGAGATGCGATATCGTGTTTTAAGAAGCATTAGAACTCTATTGCCACGATACCTGGACATCTGCAGACGCTATTTCCTAGCAAGGAAGTGTCGCATTTACATTCATTTGAATCGTAGGCGAGGAATGCATATCACTTCGCAAATCATATTATATCTTACCATGAAACATAGAAATGAGATGCGATATCGCGTTTTAAGATGCATTAGAACTCTATTGCCACGATACCTAGACATCTGCAGACGCTATTTCCTAGCAAGGAAGTGTCGCATTTACATTCATTTGAATCGTGGGCGAGGAATGCATAACACTTCGCAATGAATATTATATCTTATCAGGAAACATAGATATGAGATGCAATATCTCGTTTTAAGAAGCATTTGAACTCTATTGCTTCGATACGTAGGCATCTGCAAACTCTATTTCCTAGCAAGGAAGTGTCGCATTTACATTCATTTGAAGTGTAGACGAGGAATACAAAACACTTCGCAAATCATATTATATCTTACCATGAAACATAGAAATGAGATGCGATATCGCGTTTTAAGAATCATAGGAACACTATTGCTACGATACGTAGACATCTGCAAACGCTATTTCCTTGCAAGGAAGTGCGCATTTACATTTAGTTGATGTGTAGACGAGGAAGACATAACACTTCGCAAATCATATTATATCTTACCATGAAACATAGAAATGAGATGCGATATCGCGTTTCAAGAAGCATTAGAACTCTATTGCTACGATGCGTAGACATCTGCAGACGCTATTTCCTTGCAAGGAAGTGTCGCATTTACATTCATTTGAAGTGTAGACGAGGAATACATGACACTTCGCAAATCATATTATATCTTACCATGAAACATAGAAATGAGATTCGACATCGCGTTTTAAGAATCATATGAACTCTATTGCTACGAGACATAGACATCTGCAATCGCTATTTCCTTGCAAGGAAGTGTCGCATTTACATTCATTTGAAGTGAAGACGAGGAATACATAACACTTCGCAAATCATATTACATCTTACCATGAAACATAGAAATGAGATGCGATATCGCGTTTTAAGAAGCATTAGAACTCTATTGCTACGATACCTAGACATCTGCAGACGCTATTTCCTAGCAAGGAAGTATCTCATTTACAATCATTTGTAGTGTAGACCAGGAATACATGACACATCGCAAAACATATTATATCTTACCATGAATCATAGAAATGAGATGTGATATCGCGTTTTAAGAATCATAAGAACTCTATTGCTACGATACGTTGACATCTGCAAACGCTATTTCCTTGCAAGGAAGTGCGCATTTACATTTATTTGATGTGTAGACGAGGAAGACATATCACTTCGCAAATCATATTATATCTTACCATGAAACATAGAAATGAGATGCGATATCGCATTTTAAGACGCATTAGAACTCTATTGCTACGATACCTAGACATCTGCAGACGCTAATTCCTAGCAAGGAAGTGTCGCATTTACATTCATTTGAAGTGTAGACGAGGAATACATGATACTTCGCAAATAATATTACATCTTACCATGAATCATAGAAATGAGATGTGATATCGCGTTTTATGCAGCATTAGAACACTATTGCTACGAGACGTAGACATCTGCAATCGCTATTTCCTTGCAAGGAAGTGTCGCATTTACATTTGAAGTGTAGACGAGGAATACATAACACTTCGCAAATCATATTATATCTTACCATGAAACATAGAAATGAGATGCGATATCGCGTTTTAAGAAGCATTAGAACTCTATTGCTACGATACCTAGACATCTGCAGACGCTATTTCCTAGCAAGGAAGTGTCGCATTTACATTCATTTGAAGTGTAGACGAGGAATACATGATACTTCGCAAATCATATTATATCTTACCATGAAACATAGAAATGAGATGCGATATCGCGTTTTAAGCATCATAAGAACTCTATTGCTACGATACGTAGACATCTGCAAACGCTATTTCCTTGCAAGGAAGTGTCGCATTTACATTCATTTGAATCGTAGACAAGGAATGCATAACAATTCGCAATGAATATTATATCTTATCAGGAGACATAGATATGAGATGCAATATCTCGTTTTAAGAAGCATTTGAACTCTATTGCTTCGATACGTAGACATCTGCAAACGCTATTTCCTAGCAAGGAAGTGTCGCATTTACATTCATTTGAAGTGTAGGCGAGGAATACGTTACACTTCGCAAATCATATTATATCTTACCATGAAACATAGAAATGAGATGCGATATCGCGTTTTAGGAAGCATTAGAACTCTATTGCTACGATACGTTGACAACTGCAAACGCTATTTCCTTGCAAGGAAATGTCGCATTTACATTCATTTGAATCGTAGACGAGGAATGCATAACACTTCGCAATGAATATTATATCTTATCAGGAAACATAGATATGAGATGCAATATCTCGTTTTAAGCATTTGAACTCTATTGCTTCGATACGTAGACATCTGCAAACGCTATTTCCTAGCAAGGATGTGTCGCATTTACATTCATTTGAAGTGTAGGCTAGGAATACATGACACTTCGCAAATCATATTATATCTTACCATGAAACATAGAAATGAGATACGATATCGCATTTTAAGAATCATAGGAACTCTATTGCTACGATACGTAGACATCTGCAAACGCTATTTCCTTGCAAAGAAGTCTCGCATTTACATTCATTTGAAGTATAGGCGAGGAATACATGACACTTCGCAAATAATATTACATCTTACCATGAAACATAGAAATGAGATGCGATATCACGTTTTAAGACGCATTAGAACTCTATTGCTACGATACCTAGACATCTGCAGACGCTAATTCCTAGCAAGGAAGTGTCGCATTTACATTCATTTGAAGTGTAGACGAGGAATACATGATACTTCGCAAATAATATTACATCTTACCATGAAACATAGAAATGAGATGCGATATCGCGTTTTAAGAAGCATTAGAATTCTATTGCTACGATACGTAGACTTCTGCAAACGCTATTTCCTAGCAAGGAAGTGTCGCATTTACATTCATTTGAATCGTAGGCGAGGAATGCATAACACTTCGCAATGAATATTATATCTTATCATGAAACATAGATATGAGATGCAATATCTCGTTTTAAGAAGCATTTGAACTCTATTGCTTCGATACGTAGACATCTGCAAACGCTATTTCCTTGCAAGGAAGTGTCGCATTTACATCCATTTGAAGTGTAGTCGAGGAATACCTAACACTTCGCAAATCATATTATATCTTACCATGAAACATAGAAATGAGATGCGACATCGCGTTCTAAGGAGCATTAGAACACTGCTGCTACGATAGGTAGAAATCTGCAAACGCTATTTCCTTGCAAGGAAGTGTCGCATTTACATTCATTTGAAGTGTAGACGAGGAATACAAAACACTTCGCAAATCATATTATATCTTACCATGAAACATAGAAATGAGATGCGATATCGCGTTTTAAGAATCATAGGAACTCTATTGCTACGATACGTAGACATCTGCAAACGCTATTTCCTTGCAAGGAAGTGTTGCATTTACATTCATTTGAAGTGTAGACGAGGAATACATAACACTTCGCAAATCATATTATATCTTACCATGAAACATAGAAATGAGATGCGATATCGCGTTTTAAGGAGCATTAGAACTCTATTGCTACGATACCTAGACATCTGCAGACGCTATTTCCTAGCAAGGAAGTGTCGCATTTACATTCATTTGAAGTGTAGACGAGGAATACATGACACTTCGCAAATCATATTATATCTTACCATGAAACATAGAAATGAGATGCGATATCGCGTTTTAAGCATCATAAGAACTCTATTGCTACGATACGTAGACATCTGCAAACGCTATTTCCTTGCAAGGAAGTGTCGCATTTACATTCATTTGAATCGTAGACAAGGAATGCATAACACTTCGCAATGAATATTATATCTTATCAGGAGACATAGATATGAGATGCAATATCTCGTTTTAAGAAGCATTTGAACTCTATTGCTTCGATACGTAGACATCTGCAAACGCTATTTCCTAGCAAGGAAGTGTCGCATTTACATTCATTTGAAGTGTAGGCGAGGAATACGTTACACTTCGCAAATCATATTATATCTTACCATGAAACATAGAAATGAGATGCGATATCGCGTTTTAGGAAGCATTAGAACTCTATTGCTACGATACGTTGACAACTGCAAACGCTATTTCCTTGCAAGGAAATGTCGCATTTACATTCATTTGAATCGTAGACGAGGAATGCATAACACTTCGCAATGAATATTATATCTTATCAGGAAACATAGATATGAGATGCAATATCTCGTTTTAAGAAGCATTTGAACTCTATTGCTTCGATACGTAGACAACTGCAAACGCTATCTCCTAGCAAGGATGTGTCGCATTTACATTCATTTGAAGTGTAGGCGAGGAATACATGGCACTTCGCAAATCATATTATATCTTACCATGAAACATAGAAATGAGATGCGATATCGCGTTTTAAGAAGCATTAGAACTCTATTGCTACGATACCTAGACATCTACAGACGCTATTTCCTAGCAAGGAAGTGTCGCATTTACATTCATTTGAAGTGTAGGCGAGGAATACGTAACACTTCGCAAATCATATTATATCTTACCATGAAACATAGAAATGAGATGCGATATCGCGTTTTAGGAAGCATTAGAACTCTATTGCTACGATACGTTGACAACTGCAAACGCTATTTCCTTGCAAGGAAATGTCGCATTTACATTCATTTGAATCGTAGACGAGGAATGCATAACACTTCGCAATGAATATTATATCTTATCAGGAAACATAGATATGAGATGCAATATCTCGTTTTAAGAAGCACTTGAACTCTATTGCTTCGATACGTAGACATCTGCAAACGCTATTTCCTAGCAAGGATGTGTCGCATTTATATTCATTTGAAGTGTAGGCGAGGAATACATGACACTTCGCAAATCATATTATATCTTACCATGATACATAGAAATGAGATGCGATATCGCGTTTTAAGAAGCATTAGAACTCTATTGCTACGATACCTAGACATCTACAGACGCTATTTCCTAGCAAGGAAGTGTCGCATTTACATTCATTTGTAGTGTAGACGAGGAATACATAACACTTCGCAAATCATATTATATCTTACCATGAAACATAGAAATGAGATGCGATATCGCGTTTTAAGAATCATAAGAACTCTATTGCTACGATACGTTGACATCTGCAAACGCTATTTCCTTGCAAGGAAGTGCGCATTTACATTTAGTTGATGTGTAGACGAGGAAGACATAACACTTCGCAAATCATATTATATCTTACCATGAAACATAGAAATGAGATGCGATATCGCGTTTTAAGACGCATTAGAACTCTATTGCTACGATACCTAGACATCTGCAGACGCTAATTCCTAGCAAGGAAGTGTCGCATTTAAATTCATTTGAAGTGTAGACGAGGAATACATGATACTTCGCAAATAATATTACATCTTACCATGAAACATAGAAATGAGATGCGATATCGCGTTTTAAGAAGCATTAGAATTCTATTGCTACGATACGTAGACTTCTGCAAACGCTATTTCCTAGCAAGGAAGTGTCGCATTTACATTCATTTGAATCGTAGGCGAGGAATGCATAACACTTCGCAATGAATATTATATCTTATCATGAAACATAGATATGAGATGCAATATCTCGTTTTAAGAAGCATTTGAACTCTATTGCTTCGATACGTAGACATCTGCAAACGCTATTTCCTTGCAAGGAAGTGTCGCATTTACATTCATTTGAAGTGTAGACGAGGAATACCTAACACTTCGCAAATCATATTATATCTTACCATGAAACATAGAAATGAGATGCGACATCGCGTTCTAAGGAGCATTAGAACACTGCTGCTACGATAGGTAGATATCTGCAAACGCTATTTCCTTGCAAGGAAGTGTCGCATTTACATTCATTTGAAGTGTAGACGAGGAATACGTTACACTTCGCAAATCATATTATATCTTACCATGAAACATAGAAATGAGATGCGATATCGCGTTTTAGGAAGCATTAGAACTCTATTGCTACGATACGTTGACAACTGCAAACGCTATTTCCTTGCAAGGAAATGTCGCATTTACATTCATTTGAATCGTAGACGAAGAATGCATAACACTTCGCAATGAATATTATATCTTATCAGGAAACATAGATATGAGATGCAATATCTCGTTTTAAGCATTTGAACTCTATTGCTTCGATACGTAGACATCTGCAAACGCTATTTCCCTGCAAGGATGTGTCGCATTTACATTCATTTGAAGTGTTGGCGAGGAATACATGACACTTCGCAAATCATATTATATCTTACCATGAAACATAGAAATGAGATGCGATATCGCGTTTTAAGAATCATATGATCTCTATTGCTACGATACGTAGACATCTGCAAACGGTATTTCCTACCAAGGAAGTGTCGCATTTACATTCGTTTGAAGTGTAGAAGAGGAATACATGATACATCGCAAATCATATTATATCTTACCATGAAACATAGAAATGAGATGCGATATCGCGTTTTAAGAATCATAGGAACCCTATTGCTACGATACCTAGACATCTGCAGACGCTATTTCCTAGCAAGGAAGTGTCGCATTTACATTCATTTGTAGTGTAGACGAGGAATACATGACACTTCGCAAATCATATTATATCTTACCATGGAACACAGAAATGAGATGCGATATCGTGTTTTAAGAAGCATTAGAACTCTATTGCCACGATACCTGGACATCTGCAGACGCTATTTCCTAGCAAGGAAGTGTCGCATTTACATTCATTTGAATCGTAGGCGAGGAATGCATATCACTTCGCAAATCATATTATATCTTACCATGAAACATAGAAATGAGATGCGATATCGCGTTTTAAGATGCATTAGAACTCTATTGCCACGATACCTAGACATCTGCAGACGCTATTTCCTAGCAAGGAAGTGTCGCATTTACATTCATTTGAATCGTGGGCGAGGAATGCATAACACTTCGCAATGAATATTATATCTTATCAGGAAACATAGATATGAGATGCAATATCTCGTTTTAAGAAGCATTTGAACTCTATTGCTTCGATACGTAGGCATCTGCAAACTCTATTTCCTAGCAAGGAAGTGTCGCATTTACATTCATTTGAAGTGTAGACGAGGAATACAAAACACTTCGCAAATCATATTATATCTTACCATGAAACATAGAAATGAGATGCGATATCGCGTTTTAAGAATCATAGGAACAATATTGCTACGATACGTAGACATCTGCAAACGCTATTTCCTTGCAAGGAAGTGCGCATTTACATTTAGTTGATGTGTAGACGAGGAAGACATAACACTTCGCAAATCATATTATATCTTACCATGAAACATAGAAATGAGATGCGATATCGCGTTTCAAGAAGCATTAGAACTCTATTGCTACGATGCGTAGACATCTGCAGACGCTATTTCCTTGCAAGGAAGTGTCGCATTTACATTCATTTGAAGTGTAGACGAGGAATACATGACACTTCGCAAATCATATTATATCTTACCATGAAACATAGAAATGAGATTCGACATCGCGTTTTAAGAATCATATGAACTCTATTGCTACGAGACATACACATCTGCAATCGCTATTTCCTTGCAAGGAAGTGTCGCATTTACATTCATTTGAAGTGAAGACGAGGAATACATAACACTTCGCAAATCATATTACATCTTACCATGAAACATAGAAATGAGATGCGATATCGCGTTTTAAGAAGCATTAGAACTCTATTGCTACGATACCTAGACATCTGCAGACGCTATTTCCTAGCAAGGAAGTATCTCATTTACAATCATTTGTAGTGTAGACCAGGAATACATGACACATCGCAAAACATATTATATCTTACCATGAATCATAGAAATGAGATGTGATATCGCGTTTTAAGAATCATAAGAACTCTATTGCTACGATACGTTGACATCTGCAAACGCTATTTCCTTGCAAGGAAGTGCGCATTTACATTTATTTGATGTGTAGACGAGGAAGACATATCACTTCGCAAATCATATTATATCTTACCATGAAACATAGAAATGAGATGCGATATCGCATTTTAAGACGCATTAGAACTCTATTGCTACGATACCTAGACATCTGCAGACGCTAATTCCTAGCAAGGAAGTGTCGCATTTACATTCATTTGAAGTGTAGACGAGGAATACATGATACTTCGCAAATAATATTACATCTTACCATGAATCATAGAAATGAGATGTGATATCGCGTTTTATGCAGCATTAGAACACTATTGCTACGAGACGTAGACATCTGCAATCGCTATTTCCTTGCAAGGAAGTGTCGCATTTACATTTGAAGTGTAGACGAGGAATACATAACACTTCGCAAATCATATTATATCTTACCATGAAACATAGAAATGAGATGCGATATCGCGTTTTAAGAAGCATTAGAACTCTATTGCTACGATACCTAGACATCTGCAGACGCTATTTCCTAGCAAGGAAGTGTCGCATTTACATTCATTTGAAGTGTAGACGAGGAATACATGATACTTCGCAAATCATATTATATCTTACCATGAAACATAGAAATGAGATGCGATATCGCGTTTTAAGCATCATAAGAACTCTATTGCTACGATACGTAGACATCTGCAAACGCTATTTCCTTGCAAGGAAGTGTCGCATTTACATTCATTTGAATCGTAGACAAGGAATGCATAACAATTCGCAATGAATATTATATCTTATCAGGAGACATAGATATGAGATGCAATATCTCGTTTTAAGAAGCATTTGAACTCTATTGCTTCGATACGTAGACATCTGCAAACGCTATTTCCTAGCAAGGAAGTGTCGCATTTACATTCATTTGAAGTGTAGGCGAGGAATACGTTACACTTCGCAAATCATATTATATCTTACCATGAAACATAGAAATGAGATGCGATATCGCGTTTTAGGAAGCATTAGAACTCTATTGCTACGATACGTTGACAACTGCAAACGCTATTTCCTTGCAAGGAAATGTCGCATTTACATTCATTTGAATCGTAGACGAGGAATGCATAACACTTCGCAATGAATATTATATCTTATCAGGAAACATAGATATGAGATGCAATATCTCGTTTTAAGCATTTGAACTCTATTGCTTCGATACGTAGACATCTGCAAACGCTATTTCCTAGCAAGGATGTGTCGCATTTACATTCATTTGAAGTGTAGGCTAGGAATACATGACACTTCGCAAATCATATTATATCTTACCATGAAACATAGAAATGAGATACGATATCGCATTTTAAGAATCATAGGAACTCTATTGCTACGATACGTAGACATCTGCAAACGCTATTTCCTTGCAAAGAAGTCTCGCATTTACATTCATTTGAAGTATAGGCGAGGAATACATGACACTTCGCAAATAATATTACATCTTACCATGAAACATAGAAATGAGATGCGATATCACGTTTTAAGACGCATTAGAACTCTATTGCTACGATACCTAGACATCTGCAGACGCTAATTCCTAGCAAGGAAGTGTCGCATTTACATTCATTTGAAGTGTAGACGAGGAATACATGATACTTCGCAAATAATATTACATCTTACCATGAAACATAGAAATGAGATGCGATATCGCGTTTTAAGAAGCATTAGAATTCTATTGCTACGATACGTAGACTTCTGCAAACGCTATTTCCTAGCAAGGAAGTGTCGCATTTACATTCATTTGAATCGTAGGCGAGGAATGCATAACACTTCGCAATGAATATTATATCTTATCATGAAACATAGATATGAGATGCAATATCTCGTTTTAAGAAGCATTTGAACTCTATTGCTTCGATACGTAGACATCTGCAAACGCTATTTCCTTGCAAGGAAGTGTCGCATTTACATCCATTTGAAGTGTAGTCGAGGAATACCTAACACTTCGCAAATCATATTATATCTTACCATGAAACATAGAAATGAGATGCGACATCGCGTTCTAAGGAGCATTAGAACACTGCTGCTACGATAGGTAGAAATCTGCAAACGCTATTTCCTTGCAAGGAAGTGTCGCATTTACATTCATTTGAAGTGTAGACGAGGAATACAAAACACTTCGCAAATCATATTATATCTTACCATGAAACATAGAAATGAGATGCGATATCGCGTTTTAAGAATCATAGGAACTCTATTGCTACGATACGTAGACATCTGCAAACGCTATTTCCTTGCAAGGAAGTGTTGCATTTACATTCATTTGAAGTGTAGACGAGGAATACATAACACTTCGCAAATCATATTATATCTTACCATGAAACATAGAAATGAGATGCGATATCGCGTTTTAAGAATCATAAGAACTCTATTGCTACGATACGTTGACATCTGCAAACGCTATTTCCTTGCAAGGAAGTGCGCATTTACATTTAGTTGATGTGTAGACGAGGAAGACATATCACTTCGCAAATCATATTATATCTTACCATGAAACATAGAAATGAGATGCGATATCACGTTTTAAGACGCATTAGAACTCTATTGCTACGATACCTAGACATCTGCAGACACTAATTCCTAGCAAGGAAGTGTCGCATTTACATTCATTTGAAGTGTAGACGAGGAATACATAACACTTCGCAAATCATATTATATCTTACCATGAAACATAGAAATGAGATGCGATATCGCGTTTTAAGAAGCATTAGAAAGCTATTGCTACGATACGTAGACATCTGCAAACGCTATTTCCTAGCGGGGAAGTATCGCATTCACATTCATTTGAAGTGTAGACAAGGAATACATAATACTTCGCAAATCATGTTATATCTTACCATGAAACATAGAAATGAGATGCGATATCGCGTTTTAAGAATCATATGAACTCTATTGCTACGAGACGTAGACATCTGCAATCGCTATTTCCTTGCAAGGAAGTGTCGCATTTTCATTCATTTGAAGTGTAGACGAGGAATACATGACACTTCGCAAATCATGTTATATCTTACCATGAAACATAGAAATGAGATTCGACATCACGTTTTAAGAAGCATTAGAAAGCTATTGCTACGATACGTAGACATCTGCAAATGCTACTTCCTAGCGAGGAAGGATCGCATTCACATTCGTTTGAAGTGTAGACAAGGAATACATAACACTTCGCAAATCATGTTATATCTTACCATGAAACATAGAAATGAGATGCGATATCGCGTTTTAAGGATCACATGAACTCTATTGCTACGAGACGTAGACATCTGCATTCGCTATTTCCTTGCAAGGAAGTGTCGCATTTACATTCATTTGAAGTGTAGACGAGGAATACATAACACTTCGCAAATCATATTACATCTTACCATGAAACATAGAAATGAGATGCGATATCGCGTTTTAAGAAGCATTAGAACTCTATTGCTACGATACCTAGACATCTGCAGACGCTATTTCCTAGCAAGGAAGTATCTCATTTACAATCATTTGTAGTGTAGACGAGGAATACATGACACTTCGCAAATCATATTATATCTTACCATGAATCATAGAAATGAGATGTGATATCGCGTTTTATGCAGCATTAGAACACTATTGCTACGAGACGTAGACATCTGCAATCGCTATTTCCTTGCAAGGAAGTGTCGCATTTACATTTGAAGTGTAGACGAGGAATACATAACACTTCGCAAATCATATTATATCTTACCATGAAACATAGCAATGAGATGCGATATCGCGCTTTAAGAAGCATTAGAACTCTATTGCTACGATACCTAGACATCTGCAGACGCTATTTCCTAGCAAGGAAGTGTCGCATTTACATTCATTTGAAGTGTAGACGAGGAATACATGATACTTCGCAAATCATATTATATCTTACCATGAAACATAGAAATGAGATGCGATATCGCGTTTTAAGCATCATAAGAACTCTATTGCTACGGTACGTAGACATCTGCAAACGCTATTTCCTTGCAAGGAAGTGTCGCATTTACATTCATTTGAATCGTAGACAAGGAATGCATAACACTTCGCAATGAATATTGTATCTTATCAGGAGACATAGATATGAGATGCAATATCTCGTTTTAAGAAGCATTTGAACTCTATTGCTTCGATACGTAGACATCTGCAAACGCTATTTCCTAGCAAGGATGTGTCGCATTTACATTCATTTGAAGTGTAGGCGAGGAATACATGACACTTCGCAAATCATATTATATCTTACCATGAAACATAGAAATGAGATGCGATATCGCGTTTTAAGAATCATATGAACTCTATTGCTACGATACGTAGACATCTGCAAACGCTATTTCCTACCAAGGAAGTGTCGCATTTACATTCATTTGAAGTGTAGACGAGGAATACATGATACATCGCAAATCATATTATATCTTACCATGAAACATAGAAATGAGATGCGATATCGCGTTTTAAGAATCATAGGAACTCTATTGCTACGATACGTAGACATCTGCAAACGCTATTTCCTTGCAAGGAAGTGTCGCATTTACATTCATTTGAAGTGTAGACGAGGAATACATAATACTCCGCAAATCATATTATATCTTACCATGAAACATAGAAATGAGATACGATATCGCATTTTAAGAATCATAGGAACACTATTGCTACGATACGTAGACATCTGCAAACGCTATTTCCTTGCAAAGAAGTGTCGCATTTACATTCATTTGAAGTGTAGACGAGGAATACATGACACTTCGCAAATCATATTATATCTTACCATGAAACATAGAAATGAGATGCGATATCGCGTTTTAAGAAGCATTAGAACTCTATTGCTACGATACCTAGACATCTGCAGACGCTATTTCCTAGCAAGGAAGTGTCGCATTTACATTCATTTGAAGTGTAGACGAGGAATACATGATACTTCGCAAATCATATTATATCTTACCATGAAACATAGAAATGAGATGCGATATCGCGTTTTAAGCATCATAAGAACTCTATTACTACGATACGTAGACATCTGCAAACGCTATTTCCTTGCAAGGAAGTGTCGCATTTACATTCATTTGAATCGTAGACAAGGAATGCATAACACTTCGCAATGAATGTTATATCTTATCAGGAGACATATATATGAGATGCAATATCTCGTTTTAAGAAGCATTTGAACTCTATTGCTTCGATACGTAGACATCTGCAAACGCTATTTCCTAGCAAGGAAGTGTCGCATTTACATTCATTTGAAGTGTAGGCGAGGAATACGTTACACTTCGCAAATCATATTATATCTTACCATGAAACATAGAAATGAGATGCGATATCGCGTTTTAGGAAGCATTAGAACTCTATTGCTACGATACGTTGACAACTGCAAACGCTATTTCCTTGCAAGGGAATGTCGCATTTACATTCATTTGAATCGTAGACGAGGAATGCATAACACTTCGCAATGAATATTATATCTTATCATGAAATATAGAATTGAGATGCGATATCTTGTTTTAAGAAGCATTTGAACTCTATTGCTTCGATACGTAGACATCTGCAAACGCTATTTCCTAGCAAGGAAGTGTCGCATTTACATCCATTTGAATCGTAGACGAGGAATGCATAACACTTCGCAATGAATATTATATCTTACCATGAAACATAGAAATGAGATGCGATATCGCGTTTTAAGAAGCATTAGAACACTATTGCTACGATAGGTAGACATTTGCAAACGCTATTTCCTAGGAAAGAAGTCTCGCATTTACATTCATTTGAAGTATAGGCGAGGAATACATAACACTTCGCAAATAATATTACATCTTACCATGAAACATAGAAATGAGATGCGATATCGCATTTTAAGAAGCATTAGAACACTATTGCTACGATAGGTAGACATTTGCAAACGCTATTTCCTAGCAAAGAAGTCTCGCATTTACATTCATTTGAAGTATAGGCGAGGAATACATGACACTTCGCAAATAATATTACATCTTACCATGAAACATAGAAATGAGATGCGATATCGCGTTTTAAGACGCATTAGAACTCTATTGCTACGATACCTAGACATCTGCAGACGCTAATTCCTAGCAAGGAAGTGTCGCATTTACATTCATTTGAAGTGTAGACGAGGAATACATGATACTTCGCAAATAATATTACATCTTACCATGAAACATAGAAATGAGATGCGATATCGCGTTTTAAGAAGCATTAGAAATCTATTGCTACGATACGTAGACTTCTGCAAACGCTATTTCCTAGCAAGGAAGTGTCGCATTTACATTCATTTGAATCGTATGCGAGGAATGCATAACACTTCGCAATGAATATTATATCTTATCATGAAACATAGATATGAGATGCAATATCTCGTTTTAAGAAGCATTTGAACTCTATTGCTTCGATACGTAGACATCTGCAAACGCTATTTCCTTGCAAGGAAGTGTCGCATTTACATCCATTTGAAGTGTAGTCGAGGAATACCTAACACTTCGCAAATCATATTATATCTTACCATGAAACATAGAAATGAGATGCGACATCGCGTTCTAAGGAGCATTGGAACACTGCTGCTACGATAGGTAGAAATCTGCAAACGCTATTTCCTTGCAAGGAAGTGTCGCATTTACATTCATTTGAAGTGTAGACGAGGAATACAAAACACTTCGCAAATCATATTATATCTTACCATGAAACATAGAAATGAGATGCGATATCGCGTTTTAAGAATCATAGCAACTCTATTGCTACGATACGTAGACATCTGCAAACGCTATTTCCTTGCAAGGAAGTGTTGCATTTACATTCATTTGAAGTGTAGACGAGGAATACATAACACTTCGCAAATCATATTATATCTTACCATGAAACATAGAAATGAGATGCGATATCGCGTTTTAAGAATCATAAGAACTCTATTGCTACGATACGTTGACATCTGCAAACGCTATTTCCTTGCAAGGAAGTGCGCATTTACATTTAGTTGATGTGTAGACGAGGAAGACATATCACTTCGCAAATAATATTACATCTTACCATGAAACATAGAAATGAGATGCGATATCGCGTTTTAAGAAGCATTAGAAATCTATTGCTACGATACGTTGACATCTGCAAACGCTATTTCCTTGCAAGGAAGTGCGCATTTAAATTTAGTTGATGTGTAGACGAGGAAGACATAACACTTCGCAAATCATATTATATCTTACCATGAAACATAGAAATGAGATGCGATATCGCGTTTTAAGAAGCATTAGAAAGCTATTGCTACGATACGTAGACATCTGCAAACGCTATTTCCTAGCGAGGAAGTATCGCATTCACATTCATTTGAAGTGTAGACAAGGAATACATAATACTTCGCAAATCATGTTATATCTTACCATGAAACATAGAAATGAGATGCGATATCGCGTTTTAAGAATCATATGAACTCTATTGCTACGAGACGTAGACATCTGCAATCGCTATTTCCTTGCAAGGAAGTGTCGCATTTACATTCATTTGAAGTGTAGACGAGGAATACATGACACTTCGCAAATCATGTTATATCTTAACATGAAACATAGAAATGAGATTCGACATCACGTTTTAAGAAGCATTAGAAAGCTATTGCTACGATACGTAGACATCTGCAAATGCTATTTCCTAGCGAGGAAGGATCGCATTCACATTCGTTTGAAGTGTAGACAAGGAATACATAACACTTCGCAAATCATGTTATATCTTACCATGAAACATAGAAATGAGATGCGATATCGCGTTTTAAGGATCACATGAACTCTATTGCTACGAGACGTAGACATCTGCATTCGCTATTTCCTTGCAAGGAAGTGTCGCATTTACATTCATTTGAAGTGTAGACGAGGAATACATAACACTTCGCAAATCATATTACATCTTACCATGAAACATAGAAATGAGATGCGATATCGCGTTTTAAGAAGCATTAGAACTCTATTGCTACGATACCTAGACATCTGCAGACGCTATTTCCTAGCAAGGAAGTATCTCATTTACAATCATTTGTAGTGTAGACGAGGAATACATGACACTTCGCAAATCATATTATATCTTACCATGAATCATAGAAATGAGATGTGATATCGCGTTTTATGCAGCATTAGAACACTATTGCTACGAGACGTAGACATCTGCAATCGCTATTTCCTTGCAAGGAAGTGTCGCATTTACATTTGAAGTGTAGACGAGGAATACATAACACTTCGCAAATCATATTATATCTTACCATGAAACATAGAAATGAGATGCGATATCGCGCTTTAAGAAGCATTAGAACTCTATTGCTACGATACCTAGACATCTGCAGACGCTATTTCCTAGCAAGGAAGTGTCGCATTTACATTCATTTGAAGTGTAGACGAGGAATACATGATACTTCGCAAATCATATTATATCTTACCATGAAACATAGAAATGAGATGCGATATCGCGTTTTAAGCATCATAAGTACTCTATTGCTACGGTACGTAGACATCTGCAAACGCTATTTCCTTGCAAGGAAGTGTCGCATTTACATTCATTTGAATCGTAGACAAGGAATGCATAACACTTCGCAATGAATATTATATCTTATCAGGAGACATAGATATGAGATGCAATATCTCGTTTTAAGAAGCATTTGAACTCTATTGCTTCGATACGTAGACATCTGCAAACGCTATTTCCTAGAAGGAAGTGTCGCATTTACATTCATTTGAAGTGTAGGCGAGGAATACGTTACACTTCGCAAATCATATTATATCTTACCATGAAACATAGAAATGAGATGCGATATCGCGTTTTAGGAAGCATTAGAACTCTATTGCTACGATACGTTGACAACTGCAAACGCTATTTCCTTGCAAGGAAATGTCGCATTTACATTCATTTGAATCGTAGACGAGGAATGCATAACACTTCGCAATGAATATTATATCTTATCAGGAAACATAGATATGAGATGCAATATCTCGTTTTAAGCATTTGAACTCTATTGCTTCGATACGTAGACATCTGCAAACGCTATTTCCTAGCAAGGATGTGTCGCATTTACATTCATTTGAAGTGTAGGCGAGGAATACATGACACTTCGCAAATCATATTATATCTTACCATGAAACATAGAAATGAGATGCGATATCGCGTTTTAAGAATCATATGAACTCTATTGCTACGATACGTAGACATCTGCAAACGCTATTTCCTACCAAGGAAGTGTCGCATTTACATTCATTTGAAGTGTAGACGAGGAATACATGATACATCGCAAATCATATTATATCTTACCATGAAACATAGAAATGAGATGCGATATCGCGTTTTAAGAATCATAGGAACTCTATTGCTACGATACGTAGACATCTGCAAACGCTATTTCCTTGCAAGGAAGTGTCGCATTTACATTCATTTGAAGTGTAGACGAGGAATACATAATACTCCGCAAATCATATTATATCTTACCATGAAACATAGAAATGAGATACGATATCGCATTTTAAGAATCATAGGAACACTATTGCTACGATACGTAGACATCTGCAAACGCTATTTCCTTGCAAAGAAGTGTCGCATTTACATTCATTTGAAGTGTAGACGAGGAATACATGACACTTCGCAAATCATATTATATCTTACCATGAAACATAGAAATGAGATGCGATATCGCGTTTTAAGAAGCATTAGAACTCTATTGCTACGATACCTAGACATCTGCAGACGCTATTTCCTAGCAAGGAAGTGTCGCATTTACATTCATTTGAAGTGTAGACGAGGAATACATGATACTTCGCAAATCATATTATATCTTACCATGGAACATAGAAATGAGATGCGATATCGCGTTTTAAGCATCATAAGAACTCTATTACTACGATACGTAGACATCTGCAAACGCTATTTCCTTGCAAGGAAGTGTCGCATTTACATTCATTTGAATCGTAGACAAGGAATGCATAACACTTCGCAATGAATGTTATATCTTATCAGGAGACATAGATATGAGATGCAATATCTCGTTTTAAGAAGCATTTGAACTCTATTGCTTCGATACGTAGACATCTGCAAACGCTATTTCCTAGCAAGGAAGTGTCGCATTTACATTCATTTGAAGTGTAGGCGAGGAATACGTTACACTTCGCAAATCATATTATATCTTACCATGAAACATAGAAATGAGATGCGATATCGCGTTTTAGGAAGCATTAGAACTCTATTGCTACGATACGTTGACAACTGCAAACGCTATTTCCTTGCAAGGGAATGTCGCATTTACATTCATTTGAATCGTAGACGAGGAATGCATAACACTTCGCAATGAATATTATATCTTATCATGAAATATAGAATTGAGATGCGATATCTTGTTTTAAGAAGCATTTGAACTCTATTGCTTCGATACGTAGACATCTGCAAACGCTATTTCCTAGCAAGGAAGTGTCGCATTTACATCCATTTGAATCGTAGACGAGGAATGCATAACACTTCGCAATGAATATTATATCTTACCATGAAACATAGAAATGAGATGCGATATCGCGTTTTAAGAAGCATTAGAACACTATTGCTACGATAGGTAGACATTTGCAAACGCTATTTCCTAGGAAAGAAGTCTCGCATTTACATTCATTTGAAGTATAGGCGAGGAATACATAACACTTCGCAAATAATATTACATCTTACCATGAAACATAGAAATGAGATGCGATATCGCATTTTAAGAAGCATTAGAACACTATTGCTACGATAGGTAGACATTTGCAAACGCTATTTCCTAGCAAAGAAGTCTCGCATTTACATTCATTTGAAGTATAGGCGAGGAATACATGACACTTCGCAAATCATATTATATCTTACCATGAAACATAGAAATGAGATGCGATATCGCGCTTTAAGAAGCATTAGAACTCTATTGCTACGATACCTAGACATCTGCAGACGCTATTTCCTAGCAAGGAAGTGTCGCATTTACATTCATTTGAAGTGTAGACGAGGAATACATGATACTTCGCAAATCATATTATATCTTACCATGAAACATAGAAATGAGATGCGATATCGCGTTTTAAGCATCATAAGTACTCTATTGCTACGGTACGTAGACATCTGCAAACGCTATTTCCTTGCAAGGAAGTGTCGCATTTACATTCATTTGAATCGTAGACAAGGAATGCATAACACTTCGCAATGAATATTATATCTTATCAGGAGACATAGATATGAGATGCAATATCTCGTTTTAAGAAGCATTTGAACTCTATTGCTTCGATACGTAGACATCTGCAAACGCTATTTCCTAGAAGGAAGTGTCGCATTTACATTCATTTGAAGTGTAGGCGAGGAATACGTTACACTTCGCAAATCATATTATATCTTACCATGAAACATAGAAATGAGATGCGATATCGCGTTTTAGGAAGCATTAGAACTCTATTGCTACGATACGTTGACAACTGCAAACGCTATTTCCTTGCAAGGAAATGTCGCATTTACATTCATTTGAATCGTAGACGAGGAATGCATAACACTTCGCAATGAATATTATATCTTATCAGGAAACATAGATATGAGATGCAATATCTCGTTTTAAGCATTTGAACTCTATTGCTTCGATACGTAGACATCTGCAAACGCTATTTCCTAGCAAGGATGTGTCGCATTTACATTCATTTGAAGTGTAGGCGAGGAATACATGACACTTCGCAAATCATATTATATCTTACCATGAAACATAGAAATGAGATGCGATATCGCGTTTTAAGAATCATATGAACTCTATTGCTACGATACGTAGACATCTGCAAACGCTATTTCCTACCAAGGAAGTGTCGCATTTACATTCATTTGAAGTGTAGACGAGGAATACATGATACATCGCAAATCATATTATATCTTACCATGAAACATAGAAATGAGATGCGATATCGCGTTTTAAGAATCATAGGAACTCTATTGCTACGATACGTAGACATCTGCAAACGCTATTTCCTTGCAAGGAAGTGTCGCATTTACATTCATTTGAAGTGTAGACGAGGAATACATAATACTCCGCAAATCATATTATATCTTACCATGAAACATAGAAATGAGATACGATATCGCATTTTAAGAATCATAGGAACACTATTGCTACGATACGTAGACATCTGCAAACGCTATTTCCTTGCAAAGAAGTGTCGCATTTACATTCATTTGAAGTGTAGACGAGGAATACATGACACTTCGCAAATCATATTATATCTTACCATGAAACATAGAAATGAGATGCGATATCGCGTTTTAAGAAGCATTAGAACTCTATTGCTACGATACCTAGACATCTGCAGACGCTATTTCCTAGCAAGGAAGTGTCGCATTTACATTCATTTGAAGTGTAGACGAGGAATACATGATACTTCGCAAATCATATTATATCTTACCATGAAACATAGAAATGAGATGCGATATCGCGTTTTAAGCATCATAAGAACTCTATTACTACGATACGTAGACATCTGCAAACGCTATTTCCTTGCAAGGAAGTGTCGCATTTACATTCATTTGAATCGTAGACAAGGAATGCATAACACTTCGCAATGAATGTTATATCTTATCAGGAGACATAGATATGAGATGCAATATCTCGTTTTAAGAAGCATTTGAACTCTATTGCTTCGATACGTAGACATCTGCAAACGCTATTTCCTAGCAAGGAAGTGTCGCATTTACATTCATTTGAAGTGTAGGCGAGGAATACGTTACACTTCGCAAATCATATTATATCTTACCATGAAACATAGAAATGAGATGCGATATCGCGTTTTAGGAAGCATTAGAACTCTATTGCTACGATACGTTGACAACTGCAAACGCTATTTCCTTGCAAGGGAATGTCGCATTTACATTCATTTGAATCGTAGACGAGGAATGCATAACACTTCGCAATGAATATTATATCTTATCATGAAATATAGAATTGAGATGCGATATCTTGTTTTAAGAAGCATTTGAACTCTATTGCTTCGATACGTAGACATCTGCAAACGCTATTTCCTAGCAAGGAAGTGTCGCATTTACATCCATTTGAATCGTAGACGAGGAATGCATAACACTTCGCAATGAATATTATATCTTACCATGAAACATAGAAATGAGATGCGATATCGCGTTTTAAGAAGCATTAGAACACTATTGCTACGATAGGTAGACATTTGCAAACGCTATTTCCTAGGAAAGAAGTCTCGCATTTACATTCATTTGAAGTATAGGCGAGGAATACATAACACTTCGCAAATAATATTACATCTTACCATGAAACATAGAAATGAGATGCGATATCGCATTTTAAGAAGCATTAGAACACTATTGCTACGATAGGTAGACATTTGCAAACGCTATTTCCTAGCAAAGAAGTCTCGCATTTACATTCATTTGAAGTATAGGCGAGGAATACATGACACTTCGCAAATAATATTACATCTTACCATGAAACATAGAAATGAGATGCGATATCGCGTTTTAAGACGCATTAGAACTCTATTGCTACGATACCTAGACATCTGCAGACGCTAATTCCTAGCAAGGAAGTGTCGCATTTACATTCATTTGAAGTGTAGACGAGGAATACATGATACTTCGCAAATAATATTACATCTTACCATGAAACATAGAAATGAGATGCGATATCGCGTTTTAAGAAGCATTAGAATTCTATTGCTACGATACGTAGACTTCTGCAAACGCTATTTCCTAGCAAGGAAGTGTCGCATTTACATTCATTTGAATCGTAGGCGAGGAATGCATAACACTTCGCAATGAATATTATATCTTATCAGGAGACATAGATATGAGATGCAATATCTCGTTTTAAGAAGCATTTGAACTCTATTGCTTCGATACGTAGACATCTGCAAACGCTATTTCCTAGAAGGAAGTGTCGCATTTACATTCATTTGAAGTGTAGGCGAGGAATACGTTACACTTCGCAAATCATATTATATCTTACCATGAAACATAGAAATGAGATGCGATATCGCGTTTTAGGAAGCATTAGAACTCTATTGCTACGATACGTTGACAACTGCAAACGCTATTTCCTTGCAAGGAAATGTCGCATTTACATTCATTTGAATCGTAGACGAGGAATGCATAACACTTCGCAATGAATATTATATCTTATCAGGAAACATAGATATGAGATGCAATATCTCGTTTTAAGCATTTGAACTCTATTGCTTCGATACGTAGACATCTGCAAACGCTATTTCCTAGCAAGGATGTGTCGCATTTACATTCATTTGAAGTGTAGGCGAGGAATACATGACACTTCGCAAATCATATTATATCTTACCATGAAACATAGAAATGAGATGCGATATCGCGTTTTAAGAATCATATGAACTCTATTGCTACGATACGTAGACATCTGCAAACGCTATTTCCTACCAAGGAAGTGTCGCATTTACATTCATTTGAAGTGTAGACGAGGAATACATGATACATCGCAAATCATATTATATCTTACCATGAAACATAGAAATGAGATGCGATATCGCGTTTTAAGAATCATAGGAACTCTATTGCTACGATACGTAGACATCTGCAAACGCTATTTCCTTGCAAGGAAGTGTCGCATTTACATTCATTTGAAGTGTAGACGAGGAATACATAATACTCCGCAAATCATATTATATCTTACCATGAAACATAGAAATGAGATACGATATCGCATTTTAAGAATCATAGGAACACTATTGCTACGATACGTAGACATCTGCAAACGCTATTTCCTTGCAAAGAAGTGTCGCATTTACATTCATTTGAAGTGTAGACGAGGAATACATGACACTTCGCAAATCATATTATATCTTACCATGAAACATAGAAATGAGATGCGATATCGCGTTTTAAGAAGCATTAGAACTCTATTGCTACGATACCTAGACATCTGCAGACGCTATTTCCTAGCAAGGAAGTGTCGCATTTACATTCATTTGAAGTGTAGACGAGGAATACATGATACTTCGCAAATCATATTATATCTTACCATGAAACATAGAAATGAGATGCGATATCGCGTTTTAAGCATCATAAGAACTCTATTACTACGATACGTAGACATCTGCAAACGCTATTTCCTTGCAAGGAAGTGTCGCATTTACATTCATTTGAATCGTAGACAAGGAATGCATAACACTTCGCAATGAATGTTATATCTTATCAGGAGACATAGATATGAGATGCAATATCTCGTTTTAAGAAGCATTTGAACTCTATTGCTTCGATACGTAGACATCTGCAAACGCTATTTCCTAGCAAGGAAGTGTCGCATTTACATTCATTTGAAGTGTAGGCGAGGAATACGTTACACTTCGCAAATCATATTATATCTTACCATGAAACATAGAAATGAGATGCGATATCGCGTTTTAGGAAGCATTAGAACTCTATTGCTACGATACGTTGACAACTGCAAACGCTATTTCCTTGCAAGGGAATGTCGCATTTACATTCATTTGAATCGTAGACGAGGAATGCATAACACTTCGCAATGAATATTATATCTTATCATGAAATATAGAATTGAGATGCGATATCTTGTTTTAAGAAGCATTTGAACTCTATTGCTTCGATACGTAGACATCTGCAAACGCTATTTCCTAGCAAGGAAGTGTCGCATTTACATCCATTTGAATCGTAGACGAGGAATGCATAACACTTCGCAATGAATATTATATCTTACCATGAAACATAGAAATGAGATGCGATATCGCGTTTTAAGAAGCATTAGAACACTATTGCTACGATAGGTAGACATTTGCAAACGCTATTTCCTAGGAAAGAAGTCTCGCATTTACATTCATTTGAAGTATAGGCGAGGAATACATAACACTTCGCAAATAATATTACATCTTACCATGAAACATAGAAATGAGATGCGATATCGCATTTTAAGAAGCATTAGAACACTATTGCTACGATAGGTAGACATTTGCAAACGCTATTTCCTAGCAAAGAAGTCTCGCATTTACATTCATTTGAAGTATAGGCGAGGAATACATGACACTTCGCAAATAATATTACATCTTACCATGAAACATAGAAATGAGATGCGATATCGCGTTTTAAGACGCATTAGAACTCTATTGCTACGATACCTAGACATCTGCAGACGCTAATTCCTAGCAAGGAAGTGTCGCATTTACATTCATTTGAAGTGTAGACGAGGAATACATGATACTTCGCAAATAATATTACATCTTACCATGAAACATAGAAATGAGATGCGATATCGCGTTTTAAGAAGCATTAGAATTCTATTGCTACGATACGTAGACTTCTGCAAACGCTATTTCCTAGCAAGGAAGTGTCGCATTTACATTCATTTGAATCGTAGGCGAGGAATGCATAACACTTCGCAATGAATATTATATCTTATCAGGAGACATAGATATGAGATGCAATATCTCGTTTTAAGAAGCATTTGAACTCTATTGCTTCGATACGTAGACATCTGCAAACGCTATTTCCTAGAAGGAAGTGTCGCATTTACATTCATTTGAAGTGTAGGCGAGGAATACGTTACACTTCGCAAATCATATTATATCTTACCATGAAACATAGAAATGAGATGCGATATCGCGTTTTAGGAAGCATTAGAACTCTATTGCTACGATACGTTGACAACTGCAAACGCTATTTCCTTGCAAGGAAATGTCGCATTTACATTCATTTGAATCGTAGACGAGGAATGCATAACACTTCGCAATGAATATTATATCTTATCAGGAAACATAGATATGAGATGCAATATCTCGTTTTAAGCATTTGAACTCTATTGCTTCGATACGTAGACATCTGCAAACGCTATTTCCTAGCAAGGATGTGTCGCATTTACATTCATTTGAAGTGTAGGCGAGGAATACATGACACTTCGCAAATCATATTATATCTTACCATGAAACATAGAAATGAGATGCGATATCGCATTTTAAGAAGCATTAGAACACTATTGCTACGATAGGTAGACATTTGCAAACGCTATTTCCTAGGAAAGAAGTCTCGCATTTACATTCATTTGAAGTATAGGCGAGGAATACATAACACTTCGCAAATAATATTACATCTTACCATGAAACATAGAAATGAGATGCGATATCGCATTTTAAGAAGCATTAGAACACTATTGCTACGATAGGTAGACATTTGCAAACGCTATTTCCTAGCAAAGAAGTCTCGCATTTACATTCATTTGAAGTATAGGCGAGGAATACATGACACTTCGCAAATAATATTACATCTTACCATGAAACATAGAAATGAGATGCGATATCGCGTTTTAAGACGCATTAGAACTCTATTGCTACGATACCTAGACATCTGCAGACGCTAATTCCTAGCAAGGAAGTGTCGCATTTACATTCATTTGAAGTGTAGACGAGGAATACATGATACTTCGCAAATAATATTACATCTTACCATGAAACATAGAAATGAGATGCGATATCGCGTTTTAAGAAGCATTAGAATTCTATTGCTACGATACGTAGACTTCTGCAAACGCTATTTCCTAGCAAGGAAGTGTCGCATTTACATTCATTTGAATCGTAGGCGAGGAATGCATAACACTTCGCAATGAATATTATATCTTATCATGAAACATAGATATGAGATGCAATATCTCGTTTTAAGAAGCATTTGAACTCTATTGCTTCGATACGTAGACATCTGCAAACGCTATTTCCTTGCAAGGAAGTGTCGCATTTACATCCATTTGAAGTGTAGTCGAGGAATACCTAACACTTCGCAAATCATATTATATCTTACCATGAAACATAGAAATGAGATGCGACATCGCGTTCTAAGGAGCATTAGAACACTGCTGCTACGATAGTTAGAAATCTGCAAACGCTATTTCCTTGCAAGGAAGTGTCGCATTTACATTCATTTGAAGTGTAGACGAGGAATACAAAACACTTCGCAAATCATATTATATCTTACCATGAAACATAGAAATGAGGTGCGATATCGCGTTTTAAGAATCATAGCAACTCTATTGCTACGATACGTAGACATCTGCAAACGCTATTTCCTTGCAAGGAAGTGTTGCATTTACATTCATTTGAAGTGTAGACGAGGAATACATAACACTTCGCAAATCATATTATATCTTACCATGAAACATAGAAATGAGATGCGATATCGCGTTTTAAGTATCATAAGAACTCTATTGCTACGATACGTTGACATCTGCAAACGCTATTTCCTTGCAAGGAAGTGCGCATTTACATTTAGTTGATGTGTAGACGAGGAAGACATATCACTTCGCAAATCATATTATATCTTACCATGAAACATAGAAATGAGATGCGATATCACGCTTTAAGACGCATTAGAACTCTATTGCTACGATACCTAGACATCTGCAGACGCTAATTCCTAGCAAGGAAGTGCCGCATTTACATTCATTTGAAGTGTAGACGAGGAATACATAAAACTTCGCAAATCATATTATATCTTACCATGAAACATAGAAATGAGATGCGATATCGCGTTTTAAGAATCATAAGAACCCTATTGCTACGATACGTTGACATCTGCAAACGCTATTTCCTTGCAAGGAAGTGCGCATTTAAATTTAGTTGATGTGTAGACGAGGAAGACATAACACTTCGCAAATCATATTATATCTTACCATGAAACATAGAAATGAGATGCGATATCGCGTTTTAAGAAGCATTAGAAAGCTATTGCTACGATACGTAGACATCTGCAAACGCTATTTCCTAGCGAGGAAGTATCGCATTCACATTCATTTGAAGTGTAGACAAGGAATACATAATACTTCGCAAATCATGTTATATCTTACCATGAAACATAGAAATGAGATGCGATATCGCGTTTTAAGAATCATATGAACTCTATTGCTACGAGACGTAGACATCTGCAATCGCTATTTCCTTGCAAGGAAGTGTTGCATTTACATTCATTTGAAGTGTAGACGAGGAATACATGACACTTCGCAA
The DNA here is from genome assembly GCF_050948175.1 of Xylocopa sonorina. Taxonomy (NCBI): domain Eukaryota; kingdom Metazoa; phylum Arthropoda; class Insecta; order Hymenoptera; family Apidae; genus Xylocopa; species Xylocopa sonorina. The sequence goes on along the minus strand of NW_027490222.1, from coordinate 170,942 downwards.
ATCATGTTATATCTTACCATGAAACATAGAAATGAGATTCGACATCACGTTTTAAGAAGCATTAGAAAGCTATTGCTACGATACGTAGACATCTGCAAATGCTATTTCCTAGCGAGGAAGGATCGCATTCACATTCGTTTGAAGTGTAGACAAGGAATACATAACACTTCGCAAATCATGTTATATCTTACCATGAAACATAGAAATGAGATGCGATATCGCGTTTTAAGGATCACATGAACTCTATTGCTACGAGACGTAGACATCTGCATTCGCTATTTCCTTGCAAGGAAGTGTCGCATTTACATTCATTTGAAGTGTAGACGAGGAATACATAACACTTCGCAAATCATATTACATCTTACCATGAAACATAGAAATGAGATGCGATATCGCGTTTTAAGAAGCATTAGAACTCTATTGCTACGATACCTAGACATCTGCAGACGCTATTTCCTAGCAAGGAAGTATCTCATTTACAATCATTTGTAGTGTAGACGAGGAATACATGACACTTCGCAAATCATATTATATCTTACCATGAATCATAGAAATGAGATGTGATATCGCGTTTTATGCAGCATTAGAACACTATTGCTACGAGACGTAGACATCTGCAATCGCTATTTCCTTGCAAGGAAGTGTCGCATTTACATTTGAAGTGTAGACGAGGAATACGTAACACTTCGCAAATCATATTATATCTTACCATGAAACATAGAAATGAGATGCGATATCGCGCTTTAAGAAGCATTAGAACTCTATTGCTACGATACCTAGACATCTGCAGACGCTATTTCCTAGCAAGGAAGTGTCGCATTTACATTCATTTGAAGTGTAGACGAGGAATACATGATACTTCGCAAATCATATTATATCTTACCATGAAACATAGAAATGAGATGCGATATCGCGTTTTAAGCATCATAAGTACTCTATTGCTACGGTACGTAGACATCTGCAAACGCTATTTCCTTGCAAGGAAGTGTCGCATTTACATTCATTTGAATCGTAGACAAGGAATGCATAACACTTCGCAATGAATATTATATCTTATCAGGAGACATAGATATGAGATGCAATATCTCGTTTTAAGAAGCATTTGAACTCTATTGCTTCGATACGTAGACATCTGCAAACGCTATTTCCTAGAAGGAAGTGTCGCATTTACATTCATTTGAAGTGTAGGCGAGGAATACGTTACACTTCGCAAATCATATTATATCTTACCATGAAACATAGAAATGAGATGCGATATCGCGTTTTAGGAAGCATTAGAACTCTATTGCTACGATACGTTGACAACTGCAAACGCTATTTCCTTGCAAGGAAATGTCGCATTTACATTCATTTGAATCGTAGACGAGGAATGCATAACACTTCGCAATGAATATTATATCTTATCAGGAAACATAGATATGAGATGCAATATCTCGTTTTAAGCATTTGAACTCTATTGCTTCGATACGTAGACATCTGCAAACGCTATTTCCTAGCAAGGATGTGTCGCATTTACATTCATTTGAAGTGTAGGCGAGGAATACATGACACTTCGCAAATCATATTATATCTTACCATGAAACATAGAAATGAGATGCGATATCGCGTTTTAAGAATCATATGAACTCTATTGCTACGATACGTAGACATCTGCAAACGCTATTTCCTACCAAGGAAGTGTCGCATTTACATTCATTTGAAGTGTAGACGAGGAATACATGATACATCGCAAATCATATTATATCTTACCATGAAACATAAAAATGAGATGCGATATCGCGTTTTAAGAATCATAGGAACTCTATTGCTACGATACGTATACATCTGCAAACGCTATTTCCTTGCAAGGAAGTGTCGCATTTACATTCATTTGAAGTGTAGACGAGGAATACATAATACTCCGCAAATCATATTATATCTTACCATGAAACATAGAAATGAGATACGATATCGCATTTTAAGAATCATAGGAACACTATTGCTACGATACGTAGACATCTGCAAACGCTATTTCCTTGCAAAGAAGTGTCGCATTTACATTCATTTGAAGTGTAGACGAGGAATACATGACACTTCGCAAATCATATTATATCTTACCATGAAACATAGAAATGAGATGCGATATCGCGTTTTAAGAAGCATTAGAACTCTATTGCTACGCTACCTAGACATCTGCAGACGCTATTTCCTAGCAAGGAAGTGTCGCATTTACATTCATTTGTAGTGTAGACGAGGAATACATGACACTTCGCAAATCATATTATATCTTACCATGGAACACAGAAATGAGATGCGATATCGTGTTTTAAGAAGCATTAGAACTCTATTGCCACGATACCTGGACATCTGCAGACGCTATTTCCTAGCAAGGAAGTGTCGCATTTACATTCATTTGAATCGTAGGCGAGGAATGCATAACACTTCGCAAATCATATTATATCTTACCATGAAACATAGAAATGAGATGCGATATCTCGTTTTAAGAAGCATTTGAACACTATTGCTTCGATACGCAGGCATCTGCAAACTCTATTTCCTAGCAAGGAAGTGTCGCATTTACATTCATTTGAAGTGTAGACGAGGAATACAAAACACTTCGCAAATCATATTATATCTTACCATGAAACATAGAAATGAGATGCGATATCGCGTTTTAAGAATCATAGGAACTCTATTGCTACGATACGTAGACATCTGCAAACGCTATTTCCTTGCAAAGAAGTGTCGCAATTACATTCATTTGAAGTGTAGACGAGGAATACATAACACTTCGCAAATCATATTATATCTTACCATGAAACATAGAAATGAGATGCGATATCGCGTTTTAAGAATCATAAGAACTCTATTGCTACGATACGTTGACATCTGCAAACGCTATTTCCTTGCAAGGAAGTGCGCATTTACATTTAGTTGATGTGTAGACGAGGAAGACATAACACTTCGCAAATCATATTATATCTTACCATGAAACATAGAAATGAGATGCGATATCGCGTTTCAAGAAGCATTAGAACTCTATTGCTACGATGCGTAGACATCTGCAGACGCTATTTCCTTGCAAGGAAGTGTCGCATTTACATTCATTTGAAGTGTAGACGAGGAATACATGACACTTCGCAAATCATATTATATCTTACCGTGAAACATAGAAATGAGATTCGACATCGCGTTTTAAGAATCATATGAACTCTATTGCTACGAGACATAGACATCTGCAATCGCTATTTCCTTGCAAGGAAGCGTCGCATTTACATTCATTTGAAGTGTAGGCGAGGAATACATGACACTTCGCAAATCATATTATATCTTACCATGAAACATAGAAATGAGATGCGATATCGCGTTTTAAGAAGCATTAGAACTCTATTGCTACGATACCTAGACATCTGCAGACGCTATTTCCTAGCAAGGAAGTGTCGCATTTACATTCATTTGTAGTGTAGACGAGGAATACATGACACTTCGCAAATCATATTATATCTTACCATGGAACATAGAAATGAGATGCGATATCGTGTTTTAAGAATCATAAGAACTCTATTGCTACGATACGTAGACATCTGCAAACGCTATTTCCTTGCAAGGAAGTGTCGCATTTACATTCATTTGAATCGTAGACGAGGAATGCATAACACTTCGCAATGAATATTACATCTTATCATGAAATATAGAATTGAGATGCGATATCTTGTTTTAAGAAGCATTTGAAATCTATTGCTTCGATACGTAGACATCTGCAAACGCTATTTCCTAGCAAGGAAGTGTCGCATTTACATCCATTTGAATCGTAGACGAGGAATGCATAACACTTCGCAATGAATATTATATCTTACCATGAAACATAGAAATGAGATGCGATATCGCGTTTTAAGAAGCATTAGAACTCTATTGCTGCGATACCTAGACATCTGCAGATGCTATTTCCTAGCAAGGAAGTGTCGCATTTACATTCATTTGAAGTGTAGACGAGGAATACATGATACTTCGCAAATCATACTATATCTTACCATGAAACATAGAAATGAGATGCGATATCGCGTTTTAAGAAGCATTAGAACACTATTGCTGCGATAGGTAGACATTTGCAAACGCTATTTCCTAGGAAAGAAGTCTCGCATTTACATTCATTTGAAGTATAGGCGAGGAATACATAACACTTCGCAAATAATATTACATCTTACCATGAAACATAGAAATGAGATGCGATATCGCATTTAAAGAAGCATTAGAACACTATTGCTACGATAGCTAGACATTTGCAAACGCTATTTCCTAGCAAAGAAGTCTCGCATTTACATTCATTTGAAGTATAGGCGAGGAATACATGACACTTTGCAAATCATATTATATCTTACCATGAAACATAGAAATGACATGCGATATCGCGTTTTAAGAAGCATTAGAACTCTATTGCTACGATACCTAGACATCTGCAGACGCTATTTCCTAGCAAGGAAGTGTCGCATTTACATTCATTTGAAGTGTAGACGAGGAATACATGATACTTCGCAAATCATATTATATCTTACCATGAAACATAGAAATGAGATGCGATATCGCGTTTTAAGCATCATAAGAACTCTATTACTACGATACGTAGACATCTGCAAACGCTATTTCCTTGCAAGGAAGTGTCGCATTTACATTCATTTGAATCGTAGACAAGGAATGCATAACACTTCGCAATGAATATTATATCTTATCAGGAGACATAGATATGAGATGCAATATCTCGTTTTAAGAAGCATTTGAACTCTATTGCTTCGATACGTAGACATCTGCAAACGCTATTTCCTAGCAAGGAAGTGTCGCATTTACATTCATTTGAAGTGTAGGCGAGGAATACGTTACACTTCGCAAATCATATTATATCTTACCATGAAACATAGAAATGAGATGCGATATCGCGTTTTAGGAAGCATTAGAACTCTATTGCTACGGTACGTTGACAACTGCAAACGCTATTTCCTTGCAAGGGAATGTCGCATTTACATTCATTTGAATCGTAGACGAGGAATGCATAACACTTCGCAATGAATATTATATCTTATCATGAAATATAGAATTGAGATGCGATATCTTGTTTTAAGAAGCATTTGAACTCTATTGCTTCGATACGTAGACATCTGCAAACGCTATTTCCTAGCAAGGAAGTGCCGCATTTACATCCATTTGAATCGTAGACGAGGAATGCATAACACTTCGCAATGAATATTATATCTTACCATGAAACATAGAAATGAGATGCGATATCGCGTTTTAAGAAGCATTAGAACTCTATTGCTGCGATACCTAGACATCTGCAGATGCTATTTCCTAGCAAGTAAGTGTCGCATTTACATTCATTTGAAGTGTAGACGAGGAATACATGATACTTCGCAAATCATACTATATCTTACCATGAAACATAGAAATGAGATGCGATATCGCGTTTTAAGAAGCATTAGAACACTATTGCTACGATAGGTAGACATTTGCAAACGCTATTTCCTAGGAAAGAAGTCTCGCATTTACATTCATTTGAAGTATAGGCGAGGAATACATAACACTTCGCAAATAATATTACATCTTACCATGAAACATAGAAATGAGATGCGATATCGCATTTTAAGAAGCATTAGAACACTATTGCTACGATAGGTAGACATTTGCAAACGCTATTTCCTAGCAAAGAAATCTCGCATTTACATTCATTTGAAGTATAGGCGAGGAATACATGACACTTCGCAAATAATATTACATCTTACCATGAAACATAGAAATGAGATGCGATATCGCGTTTTAAGACGCATTAGAACTCTATTGCTACGATACCTAGACATCTGCAGACGCTAATTCCTAGCAAGGAAGTGTCGCATTTACATTCATTTGAAGTGTAGACGAGGAATACATGATACTTCGCAAATAATATTACATCTTACCATGAAACATAGAAATGAGATGCGATATCGCGTTTTAAGAAGCATTAGAATTCTATTGCTACGATACGTAGACTTCTGCAAACGCTATTTCCTAGCAAGGAAGTGTCGCATTTACATTCATTTGAATCGTAGGCGAGGAATGCATAACACTTCGCAATGAATATTATATCTTATCATGAAACATAGATATGAGATGCAATATCTCGTTTTAAGAAGCATTTGAACTCTATTGCTTCGATACGTAGACATCTGCAAACGCTATTTCCTTGCAAGGAAGTGTCGCATTTACATTCATTTGAAGTGTAGACGAGGAATACCTAACACTTCGCAAATCATATTATATCTTACCATGAAACATAGAAATGAGATGCGACATCGCGTTCCAAGGAGCATTAGAACACTGCTGCTACGATAGGTAGACATTTGCAAACGCTATTTCCTAGCAAGGAAGTGTCGCATTTACATTCATTTGAAGTGTAGACGAGGAATACATAACACTCCGCAAATCATATTATATCTTACCATGAAACATAGAAATGAGATACGATATCGCGTTTTAAGAATCATAGGAACTCTATTGCTACGATACGTAGACATCTGCAAACGCTATTTGCTTGCAAAGAAGTGTCGCATTTACATTCATTTGAAGTGTAGGCGAGGAATACATGACACTTCGCAAATCATATTATATCTTACCATGAAACATATAAATGAGATGCGACATCGCGTTTTAAGAAGCATTAGAACTCTATTGCTACGATACCTAGACATCTGCAGACGCTATTTCCTAGCAAGGAAGTGTCGCATTTACATTCATTTGTAGTGTAGACGAGGAATACATGACACTTCACAAATCATATTATATCTTACCATGGAACATAGAAATGAGATGCGATATCGTGTTTTAAGAATCATAAGAACTCTATTGCTACGATACGTAGACATCTGCAAACGCTATTTCCTTGCAAGGAAGTGTCGCATTTACATTCATTTGAATCGTAGACGAGGAATGCATAACACTTCGCAATGAATATTACATCATATCATGAAATATAGAATTGAGATGCGATATCTTGTTTTAAGAAGCATTTGAACTCTATTGCTTCGATACGTAGACATCTGCAATCGCTATTTCCTTGGAAGGAAATGTCGCATTTACATTCATTTGAATCGTAGACGAGGAATGCATAACACTTCGCAATGAATATTATATCTTATCAGGAAACATAGATATGAGATGCAATATCTCGTTTTAAGAAGCATTTGAACTCTATTGCTTCGATACGTAGACATCTGCAAACGCTATTTCCTAGCAAGGATGTGTGGCATTTACATTCATTTTAAGTGTAGGCGAGGAATACATGACACTTCGCAAAACATGTTATATCTTACCATGAAACATAGAAATGAGATGCGATATCGCGTTTTAAGAAGCATTAGAACACTATTGCTACGATAGGTAGACATTTGCAAACGCTATTTCCTAGCAAAGAAGTGTCGCATTTACATTCATTTGAAGTGTAGACGAGGACTACATAACACTTCGCAAATCATGTTATATCTTACCATGAAACATAGAAATGAGATGCGATATCGCGTTTTAAGAAGCATTAGAACTCTATTGCTACGATAGGTAGACACTTGCAAACGCTATTTCCTAGCAAAGAAGTGTCGTATTTACATTCATTTGAAGTGTAGACGAGGAATACATGATACTTCGCAAATCATATTATATCTTACCATGAAACATAGGAATGAGATGCGATATCGCGTTTTAAGAAGCATTAGAACACTATTGCTACGATAGGTAGACATCTGTAAACGCTATTTCCTTGCAAGGAAGTGTCGCATTTACATTCATTTGAAGTGTAGACGAGAAATACATGACACTTCGCAAATCATATTATATCTTACCATGAAACATAGGAATGAGATTCGATATCGCGTTTTAAGAAGCATTAGAAAGCTATTGCTACGATACGTAGACATCTGCAAACGCTATTTCCTAGCGAGGAAGTATCGCATTCACATTCATTTGAAGTGTAGACGAGGAATACATAACACTTCGCAAATCATGCTATATCTTACCATGAAACATAGAAATGAGATGCGATATCGCGTTTTAAGTATCATATGAACTCTATTGCTACGATACGTAGACATCTGCAATCGCTATATCCTTGCAAGGAAGTGTCGCATTTACATTCATTTGAAGTGTAGACGAGCAATACATGATACTTCGCAAATCATATTATATCTTACCATGAAGCATAGAAATGAGATGCGATATCGCGTTTTAAGAAGCATTAGAACTCTATTGCTACGATACGTAGACATCTGCAATCGCTATTTCCTAGCATGGAAGTGTCGCATTTACATTCATTTGAAGTGTAGGCGAGGAATACATGACACTTCGCAAATCATATTATATCTTACCATGAAACATAGAAATGAGATGCGATATCGCGTTTTAAGAAGCATTAGAACTCCATTGCTACGATACCTAGACATCTGCAGACGCTATTTCCTAGCAAGGAAGTGTCGCATTTACATTCATTTGTAGTGTAGACGAGGAATACATGACACTTCACAAATCATATTATATCTTACCATGGAACATAGAAATGAGATGCGATATCGTGTTTTAAGAATCATAAGAACTCTATTGCTACGATACGTAGACATCTGCAAACGCTATTTCCTTTCAAGGAAGTGTCGCATTTACATTCATTTGAATCGTAGACGAGGAATGCATAACACTTCGCAATGAATATTACATCATATCATGAAATATAGAATTGAGATGCGATATCTTGTTTTAAGAAGCATTTGAACTCTATTGCTTCGATACGTAGACATCTGCAATCGCTATTTCCTTGGAAGGAAATGTCGCATTTACATTCATTTGAATCGTAGACGAGGAATGCATAACACTTCGCAATGAATATTATATCTTATCAGGAAACATAGATATGAGATGCAATATCTCGTTTTAAGAAGCATTTGAACTCTATTGCTTCGATACGTAGACATCTGCAAACGCTATTTCCTAGCAAGGATGTGTCGCATTTACATTCATTTTAAGTGTAGGCGAGGAAAACATGACACTTCGCAAATCATATTATATCTTACCATGAAACATAGAAATGAGATGCGATATCGCGTTTTAAGAAGCATTAGAACTCTATTGCTACGATACCTAGACATCTGCAGACGCTATTTCCTAGCAAGCAAGTATCTCATTTACAATCATTTGTAGTGTAGACGAGGAATACATGACACTTCGCAAATCATATTATATCTTACCATGAAACATAGAAATGATATGTGATATCGCGTTTTATGAAGCATTAGAACACTATTGCTACGAGACGTAGACATCTGCAATCGCTATTTCCTTGCAAGGAAGTGTCGCATTTACATTCATTTGAAGTGTAGACGAGGAATACATAACACTTCGCAATGAATATTATATCTTATCATGAAACATAGATATGAGATGCAATATCTCGTTTTAAGAAGCATTAGAAAGCTATTGCTACGATACGTAGACATCTGCAAACGCTATTTCCTAGCGAGGAAGTATCGCATTCACATTCATTTGAAGTGTAGACGAGGAATACATAACACTTCGCAAATCATGTTATATCTTACCATGAAACATAGAAATGAGATGCGATATCGCGTTTTAAGAAGCATTAGAACACTATTGCTACGATAGGTAGACATTTGCAAACGCTATTTCCTAGCAAAGAAGTGTCGCATTTACATTCATTTGAAGTGTAGACGAGGACTACATAACACTTCGCAAATCATGTTATATCTTACCATGAAACATAGAAATGAGATGCGATATCGCGTTTTAAGAAGCATTAGAACTCTATTGCTACGATAGGTAGACACTTGCAAACGCTATTTCCTAGCAAAGAAGTGTCGTATTTACATTCATTTGAAGTGTAGACGAGGAATACATGATACTTCGCAAATCATATTATATCTTACCATGAAACATAGAAATGAGATGCGATATCGCGTTTTAAGAAGCATTAGAACACTATTGCTACGATAGGTAGACATCTGTAAAAGCTATTTCCTTGCAAGGAAGTGTCGCATTTACATTCATTTGAAGTGTAGACGAGAAATACATGACACTTCGCAAATCATATTATATCTTACCATGAAACATAGGAATGAGATTCGATATCGCGTTTTAAGAAGCATTAGAAAGCTATTGCTACGATACGTAGACATCTGCAAACGCTATTTCCTAGCGAGGAAGTATCGCATTCACATTCATTTGAAGTGTAGACGAGGAATACATAACACTTCGCAAATCATTCTATATCTTACCATGAAACATAGAAATGAGATGCGATATCGCGTTTTAAGTATCATATGAACTCTATTGCTACGATACGTAGACATCTGCAATCGCTATATCCTTGCAAGGAAGAGTCGCATTTACATTCATTTGAAGTGTAGACGAGCAATACATGACACTTCGCAAATCATATTATATCTTACCATGAAACATAGGAATGAGATTCGATATCGCGTTTTAAGAAGCATTAGAAAGCTATTGCTACGATACGTAGACATCTGCAAACGCTATTTCCTTGCAAGGAAGTGTCGCATTTACATTCATTTGAAGTGTAGACGAGCAATACATGATACTTCGCTAATCATATTATATCTTACCATGAAACATAGAAATGAGATGCGATATCGCGTTTTAAGAAGCATTAGAGCACTATTGCTACGATTGGTAGACATTTGCAAACGCTATTTCCTAGCAAAGAAGTGTCGCATTTACATTCATTTGAAGTGTAGACGAGGAATACATAACACTTCGCAAATCATATTATATCTTACCATGAAGCATAGAAATGAGATGCGATATCTTGTTTTAAGAAGCATTTGAACTCTATTGCTTCGATACGTAGACATCTGCAAACGCTATTTCCTTGCAAGGAAGTGTCGCATTTACATTCATTTGAAGTGTAGACGAGGAACACATAACACTTCGCAAATCATATTATATCTTACCATGAAACATAGAAATGAGATGCGATATCGCGTTTTAGGAAGCATTAGAACTCTATTGCTACGATACGTTGACAACTGCAAACGCTATTTCCTTGGAAGGAAATGTCGCATTTACATTCATTTGAATCGTAGACGAGGAATGCATAACACTTCGCAATGAATATTATATCTTATCAGGAAACATAGATATGAGATGCAATATCTCGTTTTAAGAAGCATTTGAACTCTATTGCTTCGATACGTAGACATCTGCAAACGCTATTTCCTAGCAAGGATGTGTCGCATTTACATTCATTTTAAGTGTAGGCAAGGAATACATGACACTTCGCAAATCATATTATATCTTACCATGAAACATAGAAATGAGATGCGATATCGCGTTTTAAGAAGCATTAGAACTCTATTGCTACGATACCTAGACATCTGCAGACGCTATTTCCTAGCAAGGAAGTATCTCATTTACAATCATTTGTAGTGTAGACGAGGAATACATGACACTTCGCAAATCATATTATATCTTACCATGAAACATAGAAATGATATGTGATATCGCGTTTTATGAAGCATTAGAACACTATTGCTACGAGACGTAGACATCTGCAATCGCTATTTCCTTGCAAGGAAGTGTCGCATTTACATTCATTTGAAGTGTAGACGAGGAATACATAACACTTCGCAATGAATATTATATCTTATCATGAAACATAGATATGAGATGCAATATCTCGTTTTAAGAAGCATTAGAAAGCTATTGCTACGATACGTAGACATCTGCAAACGCTATTTCCTAGCGAGGAAGTATCGCATTCACATTCATTTGAAGTGTAGACGAGGAATACATAACACTTCGCAAATCATGTTATATCTTACCATGAAACATAGAAATGAGATGCGATATCGCGTTTTAAGAAGCATTAGAACACTATTGCTACGATAGGTAGACATTTGCAAACGCTATTTCCTAGCAAAGAAGTGTCGCATTTACATTCATTTGAAGTGTAGACGAGGACTACATAACACTTCGCAAATCATGCTATATCTTACCATGAAACATAGAAATGAGATGCGATATCGCGTTTTAAGTATCATATGAATTCTATTGCTACGATACGTAGACATCTGCAATCGCTATTTCCTTGCAAGGAAGTGTCGCATTTACATTCATTTGAAGTGTAGACGAGCAATACATGATACTTCGCTAATCATATTATATCTTACCATGAAACATAGAAATGAGATGCGATATCGCGTTTTAAGAAGCATTAGAACACTATTGCTACGATAGGTAGACATTTGCAAACGCTATTTCCTAGCAAAGAAGTGTCGCATTTACATTCATTTGAAGTGTAGACGAGGAATACATAACACTTCGCAAATCATATTATATCTTACCATGAAGCATAGAAATGAGATGCGATATCGCGTTTTAAGAAGCATTAGAACTCTATTGCTACGATACGTAGACATCTGCAATCGCTATTTCCTTGCAAGGAAGTGTCGCATTTACATTCATTTGAAGTGTAGACGAGGAATACATAACACTTCGCAATGAATATTATATCTTATTATGAAACATAGATATGAGATGCAATATCTCGTTTTAAGAAGCATTAGAAAGCTATGACTACGATACGTAGACATCTGCTAACGCTACTTCCTAGCGAGGAAGTGTCGCATTCACATTCATTTGAAGAGTAGACGAGGAATACATAACACTTCGCAAATCATGCTATATCTTACCATGAAACATAGAAATGAGATGCGATATCGCGTTTTAAGTATCATATGAACTCTATTGCTACGATACGTAGACACCTGCAATCGCTATTTCCTTCCAAGGAAGTGTCGCATTTACATTCATTTGAAGTGTAGACGAGCAATACATGATACTTCGCTAATCATATTATATCTTACCATGAAACATAGAAATGAGATGCGATATCGCGTTTTAAGAAGCATTAGAACACTATTGCTACGATAGGTAGACATTTGCAAACGCTATTTCCTAGCAAAGAAGTGTCGCATTTACATTCATTTGAAGTGTAGACGAGGAATACATAACACTTCGCAAATCATATTATATCTTACCATGAAGCATAGAAATGAGATGCGATATCGCGTTTTAAGAAGCATTACAACTCTATTGCTACGATACGTAGACATCTGCAATCGCTATTTCCTAGCAAGGAAGTGTCGCATTTACATTCATTTGAAGTGTAGACGAGGAATGCATAACACTTCGCAAATCATATTATGTCTTACCATGAAACATAGAAATGAGATGCGATATCGCGTTTTAAGAAGCATTAGAACACTATTGCTACGATAGGTAGACATTTGCAAACGCTATTTCCTAGCAAAGAAGTGTCGCATTTACATTCATTTGAAGTGTAGACGAGGAATGCATAACACTTCGCAAATCATATTATGTCTTACCATGAAACATAGAAATGAGATGCGATATCGCGTTTTAAGAAGCACTAGAACTGTATTGCTACGATACCTAGATATCTGCAGACGCTATTTCCTAGCAAGGAAGTGTCGCATTTACATTCATTTGAAGTGTAGACGAGGAATACATAACACTTCGCAAATCATATTATATCTTACCATGAAACATAGAAATGAGATGCGATATCGCGTTTTAAGAAGCATTAGAACTCTACTGCTACGATACGTAGATATCTTCAAACGCTATTTCCTAGCGAGGAAGTGTCGCATTCACATTCATTTGAAGTGTAGACGAGGAATACATGGCACTTCGCAAATCATATTATATCTTACCATGAAACGTAGAAATGAGATGCAATATAGCGTTTTAAGAATCATAAGAACTCTATTGCTAAGATTCGTAGACATCTGCAAACGCTATTTCCTTGCATGGAAGTGTCGCATTTACATTCATTTGAACCGTAGACGAGGAATGCATAACACTTCGCAATGAATATTATATCTTATCATGAAACATAGATATGAGATGCGATATCGCGTTATAAGTAGCATTAGAACTATATTGCTACGATACCTAGACATCTGCAGACGCTATTTCCTAGCAAGGAAGTGTCGCATTTACATTCATTTGAAGTGTAGACGAGGAATACATGATACTTCGCTAATCATATTATATCTTACCATGAAACATAGAAATGAGATGCGATATCGCGTTTTAAGAATCATATGAACTCTATTGCTACGATACGTAGACATCTGCAATCGCTATTTCCTTGCAAGGAAGTGTCGCATTTACTTTCATTTGAAATGTAGACGAGGAATACATAACACTTCGCAAATCATATTATATCTTACCATGAAACATAGAAATGAGATGCGATATCGCGTTTTAAGAAGCATTAGAACACTATTGCTGCGATAGGTAGACATTTGCAAACGCTATTTCCCTGCAAGGAAGTGTCACATTTACATTCATTTGAATCGTAGACGGGGAATGCATAACACTTCGCAATGAATATTATATCTCATCATGAAACATAGATATGAGATGCAATATCTCGTTTTAAGAAGCGTTTGAACTCTATTGCTTCGATACGTAGACATCTGCAAAAGCTATTCCCTAGCAAGGAAGTGTCGCATTTACATTCATTTGAAGTGTAGACGAGGAATACATGATCCTTCGCAAATCATATTATATCTTACCATGAAACATAGAAATGAGATGCGATATCGCGTTTTAAGAAGCACTAGAACTCTATTGCTACGATACGTAGACATCTGCAAACGCTATTTCCTAGCGAGGAAGTATCGCATTCACATTCATTTGAAGTGTAGACGAGGAGTACATAACACTTCGCAAATCATATTATATCTTATCATGAAACATAGAAATGAGATGCGATATCGCGTTTTAAGAAGCATTAGAACTCTATTGCTACGATACGTAGACAACTGCAAACGCTATTTCCTAGCGAGGAAGTGTCGCATTCACATTCATTTGAAGTGTAGACGAGGAATACATGACACTTCGCAAATCACATTATATCTTACCATGAAACATAGAAATGAGATGCGATATCGCGTTTTAAGAAGCATTAGAACACTATTGCTACGATAGGTAGACATTTGCAAACGCTATTTCCTAGCAAAGAAGTGTCGCATTTACATTCATTTGAAGTGTATACGAGGAATACATAACACTTCGCAAATCATATTATATCTTACCATGAAACATAGAAATGAGATTCGATATCGCGTTTTAAGAAGCATTAGAAAGCTATTGCTACGACACGTAGATATCTGCAAACGCTATTTCCTAGCGAGGAAGTATCGCATTCACATTCATTTGAAGTGTAGACGAGGAATACCTAACGCTTCGCAAATCATGTTATATCTTACCATGAAACATAGAAATGAGATGCGATATCGCGTTTTAAGAAGCAGTAGAACACTATTGCTACGATAGGTAGACATTTGCAAACGCTATTTCCCAGCAAAGAAGTGTCGCATTTACATTCATTTGAAGTGTAGACGAGGAATACATAACACTTCGCAAATCATATTATATCTTACCATGAAACATAGAAATGAGATGCGATATCGCGTTTTATGAAGCATTAGAACTCTATTGCTACGATACGTAGACATCTGCAAACGCTATTTCCTAGCGAGGAAGTGTCGCATTCACATTCATTTGAATTGTAGACGAGGAATACATAACACTTCGCAAATCATATTATATCTTACCATGAAACGTAGAAGTGAGATGCAATATAGCGTTTTTAGAATCATAAGAACTCTATTGCTACGATACGTAGACATCTGCAATCGCTATTTCCTTGCAAGGAAGTGTCGCATTAACATTCATTTGAAGTGTAGACGAGGAATACATGATACTTCGCAAATCATATTACATCTTCACATGAAACATAGAAATGAGATGCGATATCGCGTTTTAAGAAGCATTAGAACACTATTTCTACGATAGGTAGACATTTGCAAACGCTATTTCCTAGCAAAGAAGTGTCGCATTTACATTCATTTGATGTGTAGACGAGGAATACATAACACTTCGCAAATCATATTATATCTTACCATGAAGCATTGAAATGAGATGCGATGTCGCGTTTTAAGAAGCATTAGAACTCTATTGCTACGATACCTAGACATCTGCAGACGCTATTTCCTAGCAAGGAAGTGTCGCATTTACAATCATTTGAAGTGTAGACGAGGAATACGTGATACTTCGCAAACATATTATATCTTACCACGAAACATAGAAATGAGATGCGATATCGCGTTTTGAGAAGCATTAGAACACTATTGCTACGACAGGTAGACATTTGCAAACGCTATTTCCTAGCAAAGAAGTGTCGCATTTACATTCATTTGAAGTGTAGACGAGGAATACATAACACATCGCAAATCATATTATATCTTATCATGAAACATAGAAATGAGATGCGATATCGCATTTTAAGAAGCATTAGAACTCTATTGCTACGATACGTAGACAACTGCAAACGCTATTTCCTAGCGAGGAAGTGTCGCATTCACATTCATTTGAAGTGTAGACGAGGAATACATGACACTTCGCAAATCATATTATATCTTACCATGAAACATAGAAATGAGATGCGATATCGCGTTTTAAGAAGCATTAGAACTCTATTGCTACGATACGTAGACATCTGCAAACGCTATTTCCTAGCGAGGAAGTATCGCATTCACATTCATTTGAAGTGTAGACGAGGAGTACATAACACTTCGCAAATCATGTTATATCTTACCATGAAACATAGAAATGAGATGCGATATCGCGTTTTAAGAATCATATGAACTCTATTGCTACGATACGTAGACATCTGCAATCGCTATTTCCTTGCAAGGAAGTGTCGCATTTACTTTCATTTGAAATGTAGACGAGGAATACATAACACTTCGCAAATCATATTATATCTTACCATGAAACATAGAAATGAGATGCGATATCGCGTTTTAAGAAGCATTAGAACACTATTGCTGCGATAGGTAGACATTTGCAAACGCTATTTCCCTGCAAGGAAGTGTCACATTTACATTCATTTGAATCGTAGACGGGGAATGCATAACACTTCGCAATGAATATTATATCTCATCATGAAACATAGATATGAGATGCAATATCTCGTTTTAAGAAGCGTTTGAACTCTATTGCTTCGATACGTAGACATCTGCAAAAGCTATTCCCTAGCAAGGAAGTGTCGCATTTACATTCATTTGAAGTGTAGACGAGGAATACATGATCCTTCGCAAATCATATTATATCTATACCATGAAACATAGAAATGAGATTCGATATCGCGTTTTAAGAAGCATTAGAAAGCTATTGCTACGACACGTAGATATCTGCAAACGCTATTTCCTAGCGAGGAAGTATCGCATTCACATTCATTTGAAGAGTAGACGAGGAATACATAACACTTCGGAAATCATATTATATCTTATCATGAAACATAGAAATGAGATGCGATATCGCGTTTTAAGAAGCATTAGAACTCTATTGCTACGATACGTAGACAACTGCAAACGCTATTTCCTAGCGAGGAAGTGTCGCATTCACATTCATTTGAAGTGTAGACGAGGAATACATGACACTTCGCAAATCATATTATATCTTACCATGAAACATAGAAATGAGATGCGATATCGCGTTTTAAGAAGCATTAGAACACTATTGCTACGATAGGTAGACATTTGCAAACGCTATTTCCTAGCAAAGAAGTGTCGCATTTACATTCATTTGAAGTGTATACGAGGAATACATAACACTTCGCAAATCATATTATATCTTACCATGAAACATAGAAATGAGATTCGATATCGCGTTTTAAGAAGCATTAGAAAGCTATTGCTACGACACGTAGATATCTGCAAACGCTATTTCCTAGCGAGGAAGTATCGCATTCACATTCATTTGAAGTGTAGACGAGGAATACATAACGCTTCGCAAATCATGTTATATCTTACCATGAAACATAGAAATGAGATGCGATATCGCGTTTTAAGAAGCAGTAGAACACTATTGCTACGATAGGTAGACATTTGCAAACGCTATTTCCCAGCAAAGAAGTGTCGCATTTACATTCATTTGAAGTGTAGACGAGGAATACATAACACTTCGCAAATCATATTATATCTTACCATGAAACATAGAAATGAGATGCGATATCGCGTTTTATGAAGCATTAGAACTCTATTGCTACGATACGTAGACATCTGCAAACGCTATTTCCTAGCGAGGAAGTGTCGCATTCACATTCATTTGAATTGTAGACGAGGAATACATAACACATCGCAAATCATATTATATCTTATCATGAAACATAGAAATGAGATGCGATATCGCGTTTTAAGAAGCATTAGAACTCTATTGCTACGATACGTAGACAACTGCAAACGCTATTTCCTAGCGAGGAAGTGTCGCATTCACATTCATTTGAAGTGTAGACGAGGAATACATGACACTTCGCAAATCATATTATATCTTACCATGAAACATAGAAATGAGATGCGATATCGCGTTTTAAGAAGCATTAGAGCACTATTGCTACGATAGGTAGACATTTGCAAACGCTATTTCCTAGCAAAGAAGTGTCGCATTTACATTCATTTGAAGTGTAGACGAGGAATACATAACACTTCGCAAATCATATTATATCTTACCATGAAACATAGAAATGACATGCGATATTGCGTTTTAAGAAGCATTAGAACTCTATTGCTACGATACCTAGACATCTGCAGACGCTATTTCCTAGCAAGGAAGTGTCGCATTTACATTCATTTGAAGTGTAGACGAGGAATACATGATACTTCGCAAATCATATTATATCTATACCATGAAACATAGAAATGAGATTCGATATCGCGTTTTAAGAAGCATTAGAAAGCTATTGCTACGATACGTAGATATCTGCAAACGCTATTTCCTAGCGAGGAAGTATCGCATTCACATTCATTTGAAGTGTAGACGAGGAATACATAACACTTCGCAAATCATGTTATATCTTACCATGAAACATAGAAATGAGATGCGATATCGCGTTTTAAGAATCATATGAACTCTATTGCTACGATACGTAGACATCTGCAATCGCTATTTCCTTGCAAGGAAGTGTCGCATTTACATTCATTTCAAGTGTAGACGAGGAATACATGATACTTCGCAAATCATATTATATCTTACCATGAATCATAGAAATGAGATGCGATAACGCGTTTTAAGAAGCATTAGAACTCTATTGCTACGATACGTAGACATCTGCAAACGCTATTTCCTTGCAAGGAAGTGTCGCATTTACATTCATTTGAATCGTAGACGAGGAATACATAACACTTCGCAAATCATATTATATCTTACCATGAAGCATAGAAATGAGATGCGATGTCGCGTTTTAAGTAGCATTAGAACTCTATTGCTACGATACCTAGACATCGGCAGACGCTATTTCCTAGCAAGGAAGTGTCGCATTTACATTCATTTGAAGTGTAGACGAGGAATACATGATACTTCGCAAATCATATTATATCTTACCATGAAGCATAGAAATGAGATTCGATATCGCGTTTTAAGAAGCATTAGAAAGCTATTGCTACGATACGTAGACATCTGCAAACGCTATTTCCTAGCGAGGAAGTGTCGCATTCACATTCATTTGAAGTGTAGACGAGGAATACATGACACTTCGCAAATCATATTATATCTTACCATGAAACATAGAAATGAGATGCGATATCGCGTTTTAAGAAGCATTAGAACACTATTGCTACGATAGGTAGACATTTGCAAACGCTATTTCCTAGCAAAGAAGTGTCGCATTTACATTCATTTGAAGTGTATACGAGGAATACATAACACTTCGCAAATCATATTATATCTTACCATGAAACATAGAAATGACATGCGATATTGCGTTTTAAGAAGCATTAGAACTCTATTGCTACGATACCTAGACATCTGCAGACGCTATTTACTAGCAAGGAAGTGTCGCATTTACATTCATTTGAAGTGTAGACGAGGAATACATGATACTTCGCAGATCATATTATATCTATACCATGAAACATAGAAATGAGATTCGATATCGCGTTTTAAGAAGCATTAGAAAGCTATTGCTACGATACGTAGATATCTGCAAACGCTATTTCCTAGCGAGGAAGTATCGCATTCACATTCATTTGAAGTGTAGACGAGGAATACATAACACTTCGCAAATCATATTATATCCTACCATGAAACATAGAAATGAGATGCTATATCGCGTTTTAAGAAGCATTAGAAATCTATTGCTACGATACGTAGACATCTGCAAACGCTATTTCCTAGCGAGGAAGTGTCGCATTTACATTCATTTGAAGTGTAGACGAGGAATACATAATACTTCGCAATGAATATTATATCTTATCCTGAAACATAGATATGAGATGCAATATCTCGTTTTACGAAGCATTTGAACTCTATTGCTTCGATACGTAGACATCTGCAAACGCTATTTCCTTGCAAGGAAGTGTCGCATTTACATTCATCTGAAGTGTAGACGAGGAATACATAACACTTCGCAAATCATATTATATCTTACCATAAAACATAGAAATGAGATGCGATATCGCGTTTTAAGAAGCATCAGAAATCCATTGCTACGATACGTAGACATCTGCAAACGCTATTTCCTTGCAAGGAAGTGTCGCATTTACATTCATTTGAAGTGTAGACGAGGAATACATAACACTTCGCAAATCATATTATACCTTACCATGAAACATAGGAATGAGATGCGATATCGCGTTTTAAGAAGAATTAGAACACTATAGCTACGATAGGTAGACATTTGCAAACGCTATTTCCTTGCAAGGAAGTGTCGCATTTACATTCATTTGAACCGTAGACGAGGAAAAGCATAACACTTCGCAATGAATATTATATCTTATCACGAAGCATAGATATGAGATGCAATATCTCGTTTTAAGAAGCATTTGAACACTATTGCTTCGATACGTAGACATCTGCAAACGCTATTTCCTTGCAAGGAAGTGTCGCATTTACATACATTTGAAGTGTAGACGAGGAATACATAACACTTCGCAAATCATATTATATCTTACCATGAAACATAGAAATGAGATGCGATATCGCGTTTTAAGAAGCATTGGAACTCTAATGCTACGATAGGTA
Organism: Xylocopa sonorina; assembly: GCF_050948175.1. Lineage (NCBI taxonomy): Eukaryota > Metazoa > Arthropoda > Insecta > Hymenoptera > Apidae > Xylocopa > Xylocopa sonorina. Next base: position 149,807 of record NW_027490222.1, on the reverse strand, counting down.
GACATTTGCAAACGCTATTTCCTAGCAAAGAAGTGTCGCATTTACATTCATTTGAAGTGTAGACGTGGAATACATAACACTTCGCAAATCATATTATATCTTACCATGAAACATAGAAATGACATGCGATATTGCGTTTTAAGAAGCATTAGAACTCTATTGCTACGATACCTAGACATCTGCAGACGCTATTTCCTAGCAAGGAAGTGTCGCATTTACATTCATTTGAAGTGTAGACGAGGAATACATAACACTTCGCAAATCATGTTATATCTTACCATGAAACATAGAAATGAGATGCGATATCGCGTTTTAAGAATCATATGAACTCTATTGCTACAATACGTAGACATCTGCAATCGCTATTTCCTTGCAAGGAAGTGTCGCATTTACATTCATTTGATGTGTAGGCGAGGAATACATAACACTTCGCATATCATATTATATCTTACCATGAAACATAGAAATGAGATGCGATATCGCGTTTTAAGAAGCACTAGAACTCTATTGCTACGATACGTAGACATCTGCAAACGCTATTTCCTAGCGAGGAAGTATCGCATTCACATTCATTTGAAGTGTAGACGAGGAGTACATAACACTTCGCAAATCATATTATATCTTTTCATGAAACATAGAAATGGGATGCGATATCGCGTTTTAAGAAGCATTAGAACTCTATTGCTACGATACGTAGACAACTGCAAACGCTATTTCCTAGCGAGGAAGTGTCGCATTCACATTCATTTGAAGTGTAGACGAGGAATACATGACACTTCGCAAATCATATTATATCTTACCATGAAACATAGAAATGAGATGCGATATCGCGTTTTAAGAAGCATTAGAACACTATTGCTACAATAGGTAGACATTTGCAAACGCTATTTCCTAGCAAAGAAGTGCCGCATTTACATTCATTTGAAGTGTATACGAGGAATACATAACACTTCGCAAATCATATTATATCTTACCATGAAACATAGAAATGAGATTCGATATCGCGTTTTAAGAAGCATTAGAAAGCTATTGCTACGACACGTAGATATCTGCAAACGCTATTTCCTAGCGAGGAAGTATCGCATTCACATTCATTTGAAGTGTAGACGAGGAATACATAACGCTTCGCAAATCATGTTATATCTTACCATGAAACATAGAAATGAGATGCGATATCGCGTTTTAAGAAGCAGTAGAACACTATTGCTACGATAGGTAGACATTTGCAAACGCTATTTCCCAGCAAAGAAGTGTCGCATTTACATTCATTTGAAGTGTAGACGAGGAATACATAACACTTCGCAAATCATATTATATCTTACCATGAAACATAGAAATGAGATGCGATATCGCGTTTTATGAAGCATTAGAACTCTATTGCTACGATACGTAGACATCTGCAAACGCTATTTCCTAGCGAGGAAGTGTCGCATTCACATTCATTTGAATTGTAGACGAGGAATACATAACACTTCGCAAATCATATTATATCTTACCATGAAACGTAGAAGTGAGATGCAATATAGCGTTTTTAGAATCATAAGAACTCTATTGCTACGATACGTAGACATCTGCAATCGCTATTTCCTTGCAAGGAAGTGTCGCATTAACATTCATTTGAAGTGTAGACGAGGAATACATGATACTTCGCAAATCATATTATATCTTCACATGAAACATAGAAATGAGATGCGATATCGCGTTTTAAGAAGCATTAGAACACTATTTCTACGATAGGTAGACATTTGCAAACGCTATTTCCTAGCAAAGAAGTGTCGCATTTACATTCATTTGATGTGTAGACGAGGAATACATAACACTTCGCAAATCATATTATATCTTACCATGAAGCATTGAAATGAGATGCGATGTCGCGTTTTAAGAAGCATTAGAACTCTATTGCTACGATACCTAGACATCTGCAGACGCTATTTCCTAGCAAGGAAGTGTCGCATTTACAATCATTTGAAGTGTAGACGAGGAATACGTGATACTTCGCAAATCATATTATATCTTACCACGAAACATAGAAATGAGATTCGATATCGCGTTTTAAGAAGCATTAGAAAGCTATTGCTACGATACGTAGATATCTGCAAACGCTATTTCCTAGCGAGGAAGTGTCGCATTTACATTCATTTGAATCGTAGACGAGGAATACATAACACTTCGCCAATCATATTATATCTTACCATGAAGCATAGAAATGAGATGCGATATCGCGTTTTAAGAAGCATTAGAACACTATTGCTACGATAGGTAGACATTTGCAAACGCTATTTCCTAGCAAAGAAGTGTCGCATTTACATTCATTTGAAGTGTAGACGTGGAATACATAACACTTCGCAAATCATATTATATCTTACCATGAAACATAGAAATGACATGCGATATTGCGTTTTAAGAAGCATTAGAACTCTATTGCTACGATACCTAGACATCTGCAGACGCTATTTCCTAGCAAGGAAGTGTCGCATTTACATTCATTTGAAGTGTAGACGAGGAATACATAACACTTCGCAAATCATGTTATATCTTACCATGAAACATAGAAATGAGATGCGATATCGCGTTTTAAGAATCATATGAACTCTATTGCTACAATACGTAGACATCTGCAATCGCTATTTCCTTGCAAGGAAGTGTCGCATTTACATTCATTTGATGTGTAGGCGAGGAATACATAACACTTCGCATATCATATTATATCTTACCATGAAACATAGAAATGAGATGCGATATCGCGTTTTAAGAAGCACTAGAACTCTATTGCTACGATACGTAGACATCTGCAAACGCTATTTCCTAGCGAGGAAGTATCGCATTCACATTCATTTGAAGTGTAGACGAGGAGTACATAACACTTCGCAAATCATATTATAACTTATCATGAAACATAGAAATGAGATGCGATATCGCGTTTTAAGAAGCATTAGAACTCTATTGCTACGATACGTAGACAACTGCAAACGCTATTTCCTAGCGAGGAAGTGTCGCATTCACATTCATTTGAAGTGTAGACGAGGAATACATGACACTTCGCAAATCATATTATATCTTACCATGAAACATAGAAATGAGATGCGATATCGCGTTTTAAGAAGCATTAGAACACTATTGCTACGATAGGTAGACATTTGCAAACGCTATTTCCTAGCAAAGAAGTGCCGCATTTACATTCATTTGAAGTGTATACGAGGAATACATAACACTTCGCAAATCATATTATATCTTACCATGAAACATAGAAATGAGATTCGATATCGCGTTTTAAGAAGCATTAGAAAGCTATTGCTACGACACGTAGATATCTGCAAACGCTATTTCCTAGCGAGGAAGTATCGCATTCACATTCATTTGAAGTGTAGACGAGGAATACATAACGCTTCGCAAATCATGTTATATCTTACCATGAAACATAGAAATGAGATGCGATATCGCGTTTTAAGAAGCAGTAGAACACTATTGCTACGATAGGTAGACATTTGCAAACGCTATTTCCCAGCAAAGAAGTGTCGCATTTACATTCATTTGAAGTGTAGACGAGGAATACATAACACTTCGCAAATCATATTATATCTTACCATGAAACATAGAAATGAGATGCGATATCGCGTTTTATGAAGCATTAGAACTCTATTGCTACGATACGTAGACATCTGCAAACGCTATTTCCTAGCGAGGAAGTGTCGCATTCACATTCATTTGAATTGTAGACGAGGAATACATAACACTTCGCAAATCATATTATATCTTACCATGAAACGTAGAAGTGAGATGCAATATAGCGTTTTTAGAATCATAAGAACTCTATTGCTACGATACGTAGACATCTGCAATCGCTATTTCCTTGCAAGGAAGTGTCGCATTAACATTCATTTGAAGTGTAGACGAGGAATACATGATACTTCGCAAATCATATTATATCTTCACATGAAACATAGAAATGAGATGCGATATCGCGTTTTAAGAAGCATTAGAACACTATTTCTACGATAGGTAGACATTTGCAAACGCTATTTCCTAGCAAAGAAGTGTCGCATTTACATTCATTTGATGTGTAGACGAGGAATACATAACACTTCGCAAATCATATTATATCTTACCATGAAGCATTGAAATGAGATGCGATGTCGCGTTTTAAGAAGCATTAGAACTCTATTGCTACGATACCTAGACATCTGCAGACGCTATTTCCTAGCAAGGAAGTGTCGCATTTACAATCATTTGAAGTGTAGACGAGGAATACGTGATACTTCGCAAATCATATTATATCTTACCACGAAACATAGAAATGAGATGCGATATCGCGTTTTGAGAAGCATTAGAACACTATTGCTACGACAGGTAGACATTTGCAAACGCTATTTCCTAGCAAAGAAGTGTCGCATTTACATTCATTTGAAGTGTAGACGAGGAATACATAACACATCGCAAATCATATTATATCTTATCATGAAACATAGAAATGAGATGCGATATCGCGTTTTAAGAAGCATTAGAACTCTATTGCTACGATACGTAGACAACTGCAAACGCTATTTCCTAGCGAGGAAGTGTCGCATTCACATTCATTTGAAGTGTAGACGAGGAATACATGACACTTCGCAAATCATATTATATCTTACCATGAAACATAGAAATGAGATGCGATATCGCGTTTTAAGTAGCATTAGAGCACTATTGCTACGATAGGTAGACATTTGCAAACGCTATTTCCTAGCAAAGAAGTGTCGCATTTACATTCATTTGAAGTGTAGACGAGGAATACATAACACTTCGCAAATCATATTATATCTTACCATGAAACATAGAAATGACATGCGATATTGCGTTTTAAGAAGCATTAGAACTCTATTGCTACGATACCTAGACATCTGCAGACGCTATTTCCTAGCAAGGAAGTGTCGCATTTACATTCATTTGAAGTGTAGACGAGGAATACATGATACTTCGCAAATCATATTATATCTATACCATGAAACATAGAAATGAGATTCGATATCGCGTTTTAAGAAGCATTAGAAAGCTATTGCTACGATACGTAGATATCTGCAAACGCTATTTCCTAGCGAGGAAGTATCGCATTCACATTCATTTGAAGTGTAGACGAGGAATACATAACACTTCGCAAATCATGTTATATCTTACCATGAAACATAGAAATGAGATGCGATATCGTGTTTTAAGAATCATATGAACTCTATTGCTACGATACGTAGACATCTGCAATCGCTATTTCCTTGCAAGGAAGTGTCGCATTTACATTCATTTGAAGTGTAGACGAGGAATACATGATACATCGCAAATCATATTATATCTTACCATGAAACATAGAAATGAGATGCGATATCGCGTTTTAAGAAGCATTAGAACTCTATTGCTACGATACGTAGACATCTGCAAACGCTATTTCCTTGCAAGGAAGTGTCGCATTTACATTCATTTGAATCGTAGACGAGGAATACATAACACTTCGCAAATCATATTATATCTTACCATGAAGCATAGAAATGAGATGCGATGTCGCGTTTTAAGTAGCATTAGAACTCTATTGCTACGATACCTAGACATCGGCAGACGCTATTTCCTAGCAAGGAAGTGTCTCATTTACATTCATTTGAAGTGTAGACGAGGAATACATGATACTTCGCAAATCATATTATATCTTACCATGAAGCATAGAAATGAGATTCGATATCGCGTTTTAAGAAGCATTAGAAAGCTATTGCTACGATACGTAGACATCTGTAAACGCTATTTCCTAGCGAGGAAGTATCGCATTCACATTCATTTGAAGTGTAGACGAGGAGTACATAACACTTCGCAAATCATGTTATATCTTACCATGAAACATAGAAATCAGATGCGATATCGCGTTTTAAGAATCATATGAACTCTATTGCCACGATACGTACACATCTGCAATCGCTATTTCCTTGCAAGGAAGTGTCGCATTTACATTCATTTGAAGAGTAGACGAGGAATACATAACACTTCGCAAATCATATTATATCTTATCATGAAACATAGAAATGAGATGCGATATCGCGTTTTAAGAAGCATTAGAACTCTATTGCTACGATACGTAGACAACTGCAAACGCTATTTCCTAGCGAGGAAGTGTCGCATTCACATTCATTTGAAGTGTAGACGAGGAATACATGACACTTCGCAAATCATATTATATCTTACCATGAAACATAGAAATGAGATGCGATATCGCGTTTTAAGAAGCATTAGAACACTATTGCTACGATAGGTAGACATTTGCAAACGCTATTTCCTAGCAAAGAAGTGTCGCATTTACATTCATTTGAAGTGTATACGAGGAATACATAACACTTCGCAAATCATATTATATCTTACCATGAAACATAGAAATGACATGCGATATTGCGTTTTAAGAAGCATTAGAACTCTATTGCTACGATACCTAGACATCTGCAGACGCTATTTACTAGCAAGGAAGTGTCGCATTTACATTCATTTGAAGTGTAGACGAGGAAAACATGATACTTCGCAAATCATATTATATCTATACCATGAAACATAGAAATGAGATTCGATATCGCGTTTTAAGAAGCATTAGAACACTATTGCTGCGATAGGTAGACATTTGCAAACGCTATTTCCCTGCAAGGAAGTGTCACATTTACATTCATTTGAATCGTAGACGGGGAATGCATAACACTTCGCAATGAATATTATATCTCATCATGAAACATAGATATGAGATGCAATATCTCGTTTTAAGAAGCGTTTGAACTCTATTGCTTCGATACGTAGACATCTGCAAAAGCTATTCCCTAGCAAGGAAGTGTCGCATTTACATTCATTTGAAGTGTAGACGAGGAATACATGATCCTTCGCAAATCATATTATATCTATACCATGAAACATAGAAATGAGATTCGATATCGCGTTTTAAGAAGCATTAGAAAGCTATTGCTACGACACGTAGATATCTGCAAACGCTATTTCCTAGCGAGGAAGTATCGCATTCACATTCATTTGAAGTGTAGACGAGGAATACATAACACTTCGAAAATCATGTTATATCTTACCATGAAACATAGAAATGAGATGCGATATCGCGTTTTAAGAATCATATGAACTCTATTGCTACAATACGTAGACATCTGCAATCGCTATTTCCTTGCAAGGAAGTGTCGCATTTACATTCATTTGATGTGTAGGCGAGGAATACATAACACTTCGCAAATCATATTATATCTTACCATGAAACATAGAAATGAGATGCGATATCGCGTTTTAAGAAGCACTAGAACTCTATTGCTACGATACGTAGACATCTGCAAACGCTATTTCCTTGCAAGGAAGTGTCGCATTTACATTCATTTGAATCGTAGACGAGGAATACATAACACTTCGCCAATCATATTATATCTTACCATGAAGCATAGAAATGAGATGCGATATCGCGTTTTAAGAAGCATTAGAACACTATTGCTACGATAGGTAGACATTTGCAAACGCTATTTCCTAGCAAAGAAGTGTCGCATTTACATTCATTTGAAGTGTAGACGAGGAATACATAACACTTCGCAAATCATATTATATCTTACCATGAAACATAGAAATGACATGCGATATTGCGTTTTAAGAAGCATTAGAACTCTATTGCTACGATACCTAGACATCTGCAGACGCTATTTCCTAGCAAGGAAGTGTCGCATTTACATTCATTTGAAGTGTAGACGAGGAATACATGATACTTCCTCAAATCATATTATATCTATACCATGAAACATAGAAATGAGATTCGATATCGCGTTTTAAGAAGCATTAGAAAGCTATTGCTACCAAACGTAGATATCTGCAAACGCTGTTTCCTAGCGAGGAAGTATCGCATTCACATTCATTTGAAGTGTAGACGAGGAATACATAACACTTCGCAAATCATGTTATATCTTACCATGAAACATAGAAATGAGATGCGATATCGCGTTTTAAGAATCATAAGAACTCTATTGCTACGATACGTAGACATCTGCAAACGCTATTTCCTTGCATGGAAGTGTCGCATTTACATTCATTTGAAACGTAGACGAGGAATGCATAACACTTCGCAATGAATATTATATCTTATCATGAAACATAGATATGAGATGCAATATCTCGTTTTAAGAAGCATTTGAACTCTATTGCTACGATACCTAGACATCTGCAGACGCTATTTCCTAGCAAGGAAGTGTCGCATTTACATTCATTTGAAGTGTAGACGAGGAATACATGATACTTCGCAAATCATATTCTATCTATACCATGAAACATAGAAATGAGATTCGATATCGCGTTTTAAGAAGCATTAGAAAGCTATTGCTACGATACGTAGATATCTGCAAACGCTATTTCCTAGCGAGGAAGTATCGCATTCATATTCATTTGAAGTGTAGACGAGGAATACATAACACTTCGCAAATCATGTTATATCTTACCATGAAACATAGAAATGAGATGCGATATCGCGTTTTAAGAATCATATGAACTCTATTGCTACGATACGTAGACATCTGCAATCGCTATTTCCTTGCAAGGAAGTGTCGCATTTACATTCATTTGAAGTGTAGACGAGGAATACATATCACTTCGCAAATCATATTATATCTTATCATGAAACATAGAAATGAGATGCGATATCGCGTTTTAAGAAGCATTAGAACTCTATTGCTACGATACGTAGTCATCTGCAAACGCTATTTCCTAGCGAGGAAGTGTCGCATTCACATTCATTTGAAGTGTAGACGAGGAATACATGACACTTCGCAAATCATATTATATCTTACCATGAAACATAGAAATGGGATTCGATATCGCGTTTTAAGAAGCATTAGAAAGCTATTGCTACGATACGTAGATATCAGCAAACGCTATTTCCTAGCGAGGAAGTATCGCATTCACATTCATTTGAAGTGTAGACGAGGAATACATAACGCTTCGCAAATCATGTTATATCTTACCATGAAACATAGAAATGAGATGCGATATCGCGTTTTAAGAAGCAGTAGAACACTATTACTACGATAGGTAGACATTTGCAAACGCTATTTCCCAGCAAAGAAGTGTCGCATTTACATTCATTTGAAGTGTAGACGAGGAATACATAACACTTCGCAAATCATATTATATCTTACCATGAAACATAGAAATGAGATGCGATATCGCGTTTTATGAAGCATTAGAACTCTATTGCTACGATACGTAGACATCTGCAAACGCTATTTCCTAGCGAGGAAGTGTCGCATTCACATTCATTTGAATTGTAGACGAGGAATACATAACACTTCGCAAATCATATTATATCTTACCATGAAACGTAGAAGTGAGATGCAATATAGCGTTTTTAGAATCATAAGAACTCTATTGCTACGATACGTAGACATCTGCAATCGCTATTTCCTTGCAAGGAAGTGTCGCATTAACATTCATTTGAAGTGTAGACGAGGAATACATGATACTTCGCAAATCATATTATATCTTCACATGAAACATAGAAATGAGATGCGATATCGCGTTTTAAGAAGCATTAGAACACTATTTCTACGATAGGTAAACATTTGCAAACGCTATTTTCTAGCAAAGAAGTGTCGCATTTACATTCATTTGATGTGTAGACGAGGAATACATAACACTTCGCAAATCATATTATATCTTACCATGAAGCATTGAAATGAGATGCGATGTCGCGTTTTAAGAAGCATTAGAACTCTATTGCTACGATACCTAGACATCTGCAGACGCTATTTCCTAGCAAGGAAGTGTCGCATTTACAATCATTTGAAGTGTAGACGAGGAATACGTGATACTTCGCAAATCATATTATATCTTACCACGAAACATAGAAATGAGATGCGATATCGCGTTTTGAGAAGCATTAGAACACTATTGCTACGACAGGTAGACATTTGCAAACGCTATTTCCTAGCAAAGAAGTGTCGCATTTACATTCATTTGAAGTGTAGACGAGGAATACATAACACATCGCAAATCATATTATATCTTATCATGAAACATAGAAATGAGATGCGATATCGCGTTTTAAGAAGCATTAGAACTCTATTGCTACGACACGTAGACAACTGCAAACGCTATTTCCTAGCGAGGAAGTGTCGCATTCATATTCATTTGAAGTGTAGACGAGGAATACATGACACTTCGCAAATCATATTATATCTTACCATGAAACATAGAAATGAGATGCGATATCGCGTTTTAAGAAGCATTAGAGCACTATTGCTACGATAGGTAGACATTTGCTAAACGCTATTTCCTAGCAAAGAAGTGTCGCATTTACATTCATTTGAAGTGTAGACGAGGAATACATAACACTTCGCAAATCATATTATATCTTACCATGAAACATAGAAATGACATGCGATATTGCGTTTTAAGAAGCATTAGAACTCTATTGCTACGATACGTAGACATCTGCAAACGCTATTTCCTTGCAAGGAAGTGTCGCATTTACATTCATTTGAATCGTAGACGAGGAATACATAACACTTCGCAAATCATATTATATCTTACCATGAAGCATAGAAATGAGATGCGATATCGCGTTTTAAGTAGCATTAGAACTCTATTGCTACGATACCTAGACATCGGCAGACGCTATTTCCTAGCAAGGAAGTGTCGCATTTACATTCATTTGAAGTGTAGACGAGGAATACATGATACTTCGCAAATCATATTATATCTTACCATGAAGCATAGAAATGAGATTCGATATCGCGTTTTAAGAAGCATTAGAAAGCTATTGCTACGATACGTAGACATCTGCAAACGCTATTTCCTAGCGAGGAAGTATCGCATTCACATTCATTTGAAGTGTAGACGAGGAGTACATAACACTTCGCAAATCATGTTATATCTTACCATGAAACATAGAAATGAGATGCGATATCGCGTTTTAAGAATCATATGAACTCTATTGCCACGATACGTACACATCTGCAATCGCTATTTCCTTGCAAGGAAGTGTCGCATTTACATTCATTTGAAGAGTAGACGAGGAGTACATAACACTTCGCAAATCATATTATATCTTATCATGAAACATAGAAATGAGATGCGATATCGCGTTTTAAGAAGCATTAGAACTCTATTGCTACGATACGTAGACAACTGCAAACGCTATTTCCTAGCGAGGAAGTATCGCATTCACATTCATTTGAAGTGTAGACGAGGAATACATGACACTTCGCAAATCATATTATATCTTACCATGAAACATAGAAATGAGATGCGATATCGCGTTTTAAGAAGCATTAGAACACTATTGCTACGATAGGTAGACATTTGCAAACGCTATTTCCTAGCAAAGAAGTGTCGCATTTACATTCATTTGAAGTGTATACGAGGAATACATAACACTTCGCAAATCATATTATATCTTACCATGAAACATAGAAATGACATGCGATATTGCGTTTTAAGAAGCATTGGAAAACTATTGCTACGATACGTAGATATCTGCAAACGCTATTTCCTTGCAAGGAAGTGTCGCATTTACTTTCATTTGAAATGTAGACGAGGAATACATAACACTTCGCAAATCATATTATATCTTACCATGAAACATAGAAATGAGATGCGATATCGCGTTTTAAGAAGCATTAGAACACTATTGCTGCGATAGGTAGACATTTGCAAACGCTATTTCCCTGCAAGGAAGTGTCACATTTACATTCATTTGAATCGTAGACGGGGAATGCATAACACTTCGCAATGAATATTATATCTCATCATGAAACATAGATATGGGATGCAATATCTCGTTTTAAGAAGCGTTTGAACTCTATTGCTTCGATACGTAGACATCTGCAAAAGCTATTCCCTAGCAAGGAAGTGTCGCATTTACATTCATTTGAAGTGTAGACGAGGAATACATGATCCTTCGCAAATCATATTATATCTATACCATGAAACATAGAAATGAGATTCGATATCGCGTTTTAAGAAGCATTAGAAAGCTATTGCTACGACACGTAGATATCTGCAAACGCTATTTCCTAGCGAGGAAGTATCGCATTCACATTCATTTGAAGTGTAGACGAGGAATACATAACACTTCGCAAACCATGTTATATCTTACCATGAAACATAGAAATGAGATGCGATACCGCGTTTTAAGAATCATATGAACTCTATTGCTACAATACGTAGACATCTGCAATCGCTATTTCCTTGCAAGGAAGTGTCGCATTTACATTCATTTGATGTGTAGGCGAGGAATACATAACACTTCGCAAATCATATTATATCTTACCATGAAACATAGAAATGATATGCGATATCGCGTTTTAAGAAGCACTAGAACTCTATTGCTACGATACGTAGACATCTGCAAACGCTATTTCCTTGCAAGGAAGTGTCGCATTTACATTCATTTGAATCGTAGACGAGGAATACATAACACTTCGCCAATCATATTATATCTTACCATGAAGCATAGAAATGAGATGCGATATCGCGTTTTAAGTAGCATTAGAACTCTATTGCTACGATACCTAGACATCGGCAGACGCTACTTCCTAGCAAGGAAGTGTCGCATTTACATTCATTTGAAGTGTAGACGAGGAATACATGATACTTCGCAAATCATATTATATCTTACCATGAAGCATAGAAATGAGATTCGATATCGCGTTTTAAGAAGCATTAGAAAGCTATTGCTACGATACGTAGACATCTGCAAACGCTATTTCCTAGCGAGGAAGTATCGCATTCACATTCATTTGAAGTGTAGACGAGGAGTACATAACACTTCGCAAATCATGTTATATCTTACCATGAAACATAGAAATGAGATGCGATATCGCGTTTTAAGAATCATATGAACTCTATTGCCACGATACGTACACATCTGCAATCGCTATTTCCTTGCAAGGAAGTGTCGCATTTACATTCATTTGAAGAGTAGACGAGGAATACATAACACTTCGCAAATCATATTATATCTTACCATGAAACATAGAAATGAGATGCGATATCGCGTTTTAAGAAGCATTAGAAAGCTATTGCTACGATACGTAGATATCTGCAAACGCTATTTCCTAGCGAGGAAGTATCGCATTCACATTCATTTGAAGTGTAGACGAGGAATACATGACACTTCGCAAATCATATTATATCTTACCATGAAACATAGAAATGAGATGCGATATCGCGTTTTAAGAAGCATTAGAACACTATTGCTACGATAGGTAGACATTTGCAAACGCTATTTCCTAGCAAAGAAGTGTCGCATTTACATTCATTTGAAGTGTAGACGAGGAATACATAACACTTCGCAAATCATATTATATCTTACCATGAAACATAGAAATGACATGCGATATTGCGTTTTAAGAAGCATTAGAACACTATTGCTACGATACCTAGACATCTGCAGACGCTATTTCCTAGCAAGGAAGTGTCGCATTTACATTCATTTGAAGTGTAGACGAGGAATACATGATACTTCCTCAAATCATATTATATCTATACCATGAAACATAGAAATGAGATTCGATATCGCGTTTTAAGAAGCATTAGAAAGCTATTGCTACGAAACGTAGATATCTGCAAACGCTGTTTCCTAGCGAGTAAGTATCGCATTCACATTCATTTGAAGTGTAGACGAGGAATACATAACACTTCGCAAATCATGTTATATCTTACCATGAAACATAGAAATGAGATGCGATATCGCGTTTTAAGAATCATATGAACTCTATTGCTACGATACGTAGACATCTGCAATCGCTATTTCCTTGCAAGGAAGTGTCGCATTTACTTTCATTTGAAATGTAGACGAGGAATACATAACACTTCGCAAATCATATTATATCTTACCATGAAACATAGAAATGAGTTGCGATATCGCGTTTTAAGAAGCATTAGAACACTATTGCTACGATAGGTAGACATTTGCAAACGCTATTTCCTAGCAAAGAAGTGTCGCATTTACATTCATTTGAAGTGTAGGCGAGGAATACATAACACTTCGCAAATCATATTATATCTTACCATGAAACATAGAAATGAGATGCGACATCGCGTTTTAAGAAGCATTAGAACTCTATTGCTACGATACGTAGACATCTGCAAACGCTATTTCCCTGCAAGGAAGTGTCACATTTACATTCATTTGAATCGTAGACGGGGAATGCATAACACTTCGCAATGAATATTATATCTCATCATGAAACATAGATATGAGATGCAATATCTCGTTTTAAGAAGCGTTTGAACTCTATTGCTTCGATACGTAGACATCTGCAAAAGCTATTTCCTAGCAAGGAAGTGTCGCATTTACATTCATTTGAAGTGTAGACGAGGAATACATGATCCTTCGCAAATCATATTATATCTATACCATGAAACATAGAAATGAGATTCGATGTCGCGTTTTAAGAAGCATTAGAAAGCTATTGCTACGACACGTAGATATCTGCAAACGCTATTTCCTAGCGAGGAAGTATCGCATTCACATTCATTTGAAGTGTAGACGAGGAATACATAACACTTCGCAAATCATGTTATATCTTACCATGAAACATAGAAATGAGATGCGAGATCGCGTTTTAAGAATCATATGAACTCTATTGCTACGATACGTAGACATCTGCAATCGCTATTTCTTTGCAAGGAAGAGTCGCATTTACATTCATTTGAAGTGTAGGCGAGGAATACATAACACTTCGCAAATCATATTACATCTTACCATGAAACATAGAAATGAGATGCGATATCGCGTTTTAAGAAGCACTAGAACTCTATTGCTACGACACGTAGACATCTGCAAACGCTATTTCCTTGCAAGGAAGTGTCGCATTTACATTCATTTGAATCGTAGACGAGGAATACATAACACTTCGCAAATCATATTATATCTTTCCATGAAGCATAGAAATGAGATGCGATATCGCGTTTTAAGTAGCATTCGAACTCTATTGCTACGATACCTAGACATCGGCAGACGCTATTTCCTAGCAAGGAAGTGTCGTATTTACATTCATTTGAAGTGTAGACGAGGAATACATGATACTTCGCAAATCATATTATATCTTACCATAAAACATAGAAATGAGATGCGATATCGCGTTTTAAGAAGCATTAGAACCCTATTGCTACGATACGTAGACATCTGCAAACGCTATTTCCTTGCAAGGAAGTGTCGCATTTACATTCATTTGAAGTGTAGACGAGGAATACATAACACTTCGCAAATCATATTATATCTTATCATGAAACATAGAAATGAGATGCAATATCTCGTTTTAAGAATCATATGAACTCTATTGCTACGATACGTAGACATCTGCAGACGCTATTGCGTAGCAAGGAAGTGTCGCATTTACATTCATTTGAAGTGTAGACGAGGAATACGTGATACTTCGCAAATCATATTATATCTTACCATGAAACATAGAAATGAGATGCGATATCGCGTTTTAAGAAGCATTAGAAAGCTATTGCTACGATACGTAGATATCTGCAAACGCTATTTCCTAGCGAGGAAGTATCGCATTCACATTCATTTGAAGTGTAGACGAGGAATACATGACACTTCGCAAATCATATTACATCTTACCATGAAACATAGAAATGAGATGCGATATCGCGTTTTAAGAAGCACTAGAACTCTATTGCTACGACACGTAGGCATCTGCAAACGCTATTTCCTTGCAAGGAAGTGTCGCATTTACATTCATTTGAATCGTAGACGAGGAATACATAACACTTCGCAAATCATATTATATCTTACCATGAAACATAGAAATGAGATGCGATATCGCGTTTTAAGAAGCATTAGAAAGCTATTGCTACGATACGTAGACATCTGCAATCGCTATTTCCTTGCAAGGAAGTGTCGCATTTACATTCATTTGAAGTGTAGGCGAGGAATACATAACACTTCGCAAATCATATTATATCTTACCATGAAACACAGAAATGAGATGCGATATCGCGTTTTAAGAAGCATTAGAACTCTATTGCTACGGTACGTAGACATCTGCAAACGCTATTTCCTTGCAAGGAAGTGTCGCATTTACATTCATTTGAATCGTAGACGAGGAATACATAACACTTCGCAAATCATATTATATCTTACCATGAAGCATAGAAATGAGATGCGATATCGCGTTTTAAGTAGCATTAGAACTCTATTGCTACGATACCTAGACATCGACAGACGCTAGTTCCTAGCAAGGAAGTGTCGTATTTACATTCATTTGAAGTGTAGACGAGGAATACATGATACTTCGCAAATCATATTATATCTTACCATAAAACATAGAAATGAGATGCGATATCGCGTTTTAAGAAGCATTAGAACCCTATTGCTACGATACGTAGACATCTGCAAACGCTATTTCCTTGCAAGGAAGTGTCGCATTTACATTCATTTGAAGTGTAGACGAGGAATACATAACACTTCGCAAATCATATTATATCTTATCATGAAACATAGAAATGAGATGCAATATCTCGTTTTAAGAATCATATGAACTCTATTGCTACGATACGTAGACATCTGCAGACGCTATTGCGTAGCAAGGAAGTGTCGCATTTACATTCATTTGAAGTGTAGACGAGGAATACGTGATACTTCGCAAATCATATTATATCTTACCATGAAACATAGAAATGACATGCGATATCGCGTTTTAAGAAGCATTAGAACCCTATTGCTACGATACGTAGACATCTGCAAACGTTATTTCCTTGCATGGAAGTGTCGCATTTACATTCATTTGAAACGTAGACGAGGAATGCATAACACTTCGCAATCAATATTATACCTTATAATGAAACATAGATATGAGATGCAATATCTCGTTTTAAGAAGCATTTGAACTCTATTGCTACGATACCTAGACATCTGCAGACGCTATTTCCTAGCAAGGAAGTGTCGCACTTACATTCATTTGAAGTGTAGACAAGGAATACATGATACATCGCAAATCATATTATATCTATACCATGAAACATAGAAATGAGATTCGATGTCGCGTTTTAAGAAGCATTAGAAAGCTATTGCTACGATACGTAGATATGTGCAAACGTTATTTCCTAGCGAGGAAGTATCGCATTCACATTCATTTGAAGTGTAGGCGAGGAATACATAACACTTCGCAAATCATATTATATCTTACCATGAAACATAGAAATGAGATGTGATATCGCGTTTTAAGAAGCATTAGAAAGCTATTGCTACGATACGTAGACATCTGCAATCGCTATTTCCTTGCAAGGAAGTGTCGCATTTACATTCATTTGAAGTGTAGGCGAGGAATACATAACACTTCGCAAATCATATTATATCTTACCATGAAACATAGAAATGAGATGCGATATCGCGTTTTAAGAAGCATTAGAACTCTATTGCTACGGTACGTAGACATCTGCAAACGCTATTTCCTTGCAAGGAAGTGTCGCATTTACATTCATTTGAATCGTAGACGAGGAATACATAACACTTCGCAAATCATATTATATCTTACCATGAAGCATAGAAATGAGATGCGATATCGCGTTTTAAGTAGCATTAGAACTCTATTGCTACGATACCTAGACATCGGCAGACGCTAGTTCCTAGCAAGGAAGTGTCGTATTTACATTCATTTGAAGTGTAGACGAGGAATACATGATACTTCGCAAATCATATTATATCTTACCATAAAACATAGAAATGAGATGCGATATCGCGTTTTAAGAAGCATTAGAACCCTATTGCTACGATACGTAGACATCTGCAAACGCTATTTCCTTGCAAGGAAGTGTCGCATTTACATTCATTTGAAGTGTAGACGAGGAATACATAACACTTCGCAAATCATATTATATCTTATCATGAAACATAGAAATGAGATGCAATATCTCGTTTTAAGAATCATATGAACTCTATTGCTACGATACGTAGACATCTGCAGACGCTATTTCCTAGCAAGGAAGTGTCGCATTTACATTCATTTGAAGTGTAGACGAGGAATACATGATACTTCGCAAATCATATTATATCTATACCATGAAACAAAGAAATGAGATTCGATTTCGCGTTATAAGAAGCATTAGAAAGCTATTGCTACGATACGTAGATATCTGCAAACGCTATTTCCTAGCGAGGAAGTATCGCATTCACATTCATTTGAAGTGTAGACGAGGAATACATAACACTTCGCAAATCATGTTATATCTTACCATGAAACATAGAAATGTGATGCGATATCGCGTTTTAAGAATCATATGAACTCTATTGCTACGATACGTAGACATCTGCAATCGCCATTTCCTTGCAAGGAAGTGTCGCATTTACTTTCATTTGAAATGTAGACGAGGAATACATAACACTTCGCAAATCATATTATATCTTACCATGAAACATAGAAATGAGATGCGATATCGCGTTTTAAGAAGCATTAGAACACTATTGCTGCGATAGGTAGACATTTGCAAACGCTATTTCCTAGCAAAGAAGTGTCGCATTTACATTCATTTGAAGTGTAGACGAGGAATACATAATACTTCGCAAATCATATTATATCTTACCATGAAACATAGAAATGGCATGCGATATTGCGTTTTAAGAAGCATTAGAACTCTATTGCTACGATACCTAGACATCTGCAGACGCTATTGCGTAGCAAGGAAGTGTCGCATTTACATTCATTTGAAGTGTAGACGAGGAATACGTGATACTTCGCAAATCATATTATATCTTACCATGAAACATAGAAATGAGATGCGATATCGCGTTTTAAGAAGCATTAGAAAGCTATTGCTACGATACGTAGATATCTGCAAACGCTATTTCCTAGCGAGGAAGTATCGCATTCACATTCATTTGAAGTGTAGACGAGGAATACATGACACTTCGCAAATCATATTATATCTTACCATGAAACATAGAAATGAGATGCGATATCGCGTTTTAAGAAGCATTGGAACACTATTGCTACGATAGGTAGACATTTGCAAACGCTATTTCCTAGCAAAGAAGTGGCGCATTTACATTCATTTGAAGTGTAGACGAGGAATATATAACACTTCGCAAATCATATTATATCTTACCATGAAACATAGAAATGACATGCGATATTGCGTTTTAAGAAGCATTAGAACTCTATTGCTACGATACCTAGACATCTGCAGACGCTATTTCCTAGCAAGGAAGTGTCGCATTTACATTCATTTGAAGTGTAGACGAGGAATACATGATACTTCGCAAATCATATTATATCTATACCATGAAACAAAGAAATGAGATTCGATTTCGCGTTATAAGAAGCATTAGAAAGCTATTGCTACGATACGTAGATATCTGCAAACGCTATTTCCTAGCGAGGAAGTATCGCATTCACATTCATTTGAAGTGTAGACGAGGAATACATAACACTTCGCAAATCATGTTATATCTTACCATGAAACATAGAAATGAGATGCGATATCGCGTTTTAAGAATCATATGAACTCTATTGCTACGATACGTAGACATCTGCAATCGCCATTTCCTTGCAAGGAAGTGTCGCATTTACTTTCATTTGAAATGTAGACGAGGAATACATAACACTTCGCAAATCATATTATATCTTACCATGAAACATAGAAATGAGATGCGATATCGCGTTTTAAGAAGCATTAGAACACTATTGCTGCGATAGGTAGACATTTGCAAACGCTATTTCCTAGCAAAGAAGTGTCGCATTTACATTCATTTGAAGTGTAGACGAGGAATACATAACACTTCGCAAATCATATTATATCTTACCATGAAACATAGAAATGACATGCGATATTGCGTTTTAAGAAGCATTAGAACTCTATTGCTACGATACCTAGACATCTGCAGACGCTATTTCCTTGCAAGGAAATGTCGCATTTACATTCATTTGAAGTGTAGACGAGGAATACATGACACTTCGCAAATCATATTATATCTTACCATGAAACGCAGAAATGAGATGCGATATCGCGTTTTAAGAAGCATTAGAACACTATTGCTACGATAGGTAGACATTTGCAAACGCTATTTCCTAGCAAAGAAGTTTCGCATTTACATTCATTTGAAGTGTAGGCGAGGAATACATAACACTTCGCAAATCGTATTACATCTTACCATGAAACATAGAAATGAGATGCGATATCGCGTTTTAAGAAGCATTAGAACTCTATTGCTACGATACGTAGACAACTGCAAACGCTATTTCCCTGCAGGGAAGTGTCACATTTACATTCATTTGAATCGTAGACGGGGAATGCATAACACTTCGCAATGAATATTATATCTCATCATGAAACATAGATATGAGATGCAATATCTCGTTTTAAGAAGCGTTTGAACTCTATTGCTTCGATACGTAGACATCTGCAAAAGTTATTTCCTAGCAAGGAAGTGTCGCATTTACATTCATTTGAAGTGTAGAAGAGGAATACATGATCCTTCGCAAATCATATTATATCTATACCATGAAACATAGAAATGAGATTCGATGTCGCGTTTTAAGAAACATTAGAAAGCTATTGCTACGACACGTAGATATCAGCAAACGCTATTTCCTAGCGAGGAAGTATCGCATTCACATTCATTTGAAGTGTAGACGAGGAATACATAACACTTCGCAAATCATGTTATATCTTACCATGAAACATAGAAATGAGATGCGATATCGCGTTTTAAGAATCATATGAACTCTATTGCTACGATACGTAGACATCTGCAATCGCTATTTCCTTGCAAGGAAGTGTCGCATTTACATTCATTTGAAGTGTAGGCGAGGAATACATAACACTTCGCAAATCATATTATATCTTACCATGAAACATAGAAATGAGATGCGATATCGCGTTCTAAGAAGCACTAGAACTCTATTGCTACGATACGTAGACATCTGCAAACGCTATTTCCTTGCAAGGAAGTGTCGCATTTACATTCATTTGAATCGTAGACGAGGAATCCATAACACTTCGCCAATCATATTATATCTTACCATGAAGCATAGAAATGAGATGCGATATCGCGTTTTAAGTAGCATTAGAACTCTATTGCTACGATACCTAGACATCGGCAGACGCTATTTCCTAGCGAGGAAGTGTCGCATTCACATTCATTTGAAGTGTAGACGAGGAATACGTGATACTTCGCAAATCATATTATATCTTACCATGAAACATAGAAATGAGATGCGATATCGCGTTTTAAGAAGCATTAGAAAGCTATTGCTACGATACGTAGATATCTGCAAACGCTATTTCCTAGCGAGGAAGTATCGCATTCACATTCATTTGAAGTGTAGACGAGGAATACATAACACTTCGCAAATCATGTTATATCTTACCATGAAACATAGAAATGAGATGCGATATCGCGTTTTAAGAATCATATGAACCTTATTGCTACGATACGTAGACATGTGCAATCGCTATTTCCTTGCAAGGAAGTGTCGCATTTACATTCATTTGAAGTGTAGGCGAGGAATACATAACACTTCGCAAATCATATTATATCTTACCATGAAACATAGAAATGAGATGCGATATCGCGTTTTAAGGAGCATTAGAACTCTATTGCTACGGTACGTAGACATCTGCAAACGCTATTTCCTTGCAAGGAAGTGTCGCATTTACATTCATTTGAATCGTAGACGAGGAATACATAACACTTCGCAAATCATATTATATCTTATCATGAAACATAGAAATGAGATTCGATATCGCGTTTTAAGAAGCATTAGAAAGCTATTGCTACGATACGTAGATATCTGCAAACGCTATTTCCTAGCGAGGAAGTATCGCATTCACATTCATTTGAAGTGTAGACGAGGAATACATAACACTTCGCAAATCATGTTATATCTTACCATGAAACATAGAAATGAGATGCGATATCGCGTTTTAAGAATCATATGAACTCTATTGCTACGATACGTAGACATCTGCAGACGCTATTTCCTTGCAAGGAAGTGTCGCATTAACATTCATTTGAAGTGTAGACGAGGAATACATGATACTTCGCAAATCATATTATATCTTACCATGAAACATAGAAATGAGATGCGATATCGCGTTTTAAGAAGCATTAGAACACTATTTCTACGATAGGTAGACATTTGCAAACGCTATTTCCTAGCAAAGAAGTGTCGCATTTACATTCATTTGAAGTGTAGACGAGGAATACATAACACTTCGCAAATCATATTATATCTTACCATGAAGCATTGAAATGAGATGCGATGTCGCGTTTTAAGAAGCATTAGAACTCTATTGCTACGATACCTAGACATCTGCAGACGCTATTTCCTAGCAAGGAAGTGTCGCATTTACAATCATTTGAAGTGTAGACGAGGAATACGTGATACTTCGCAATTCATATTATATCTTACCACGAAACATTGAAATGAGATGCGATATCGCGTTTTGAGAAGCATTAGAACACTATTGCTACGACAGGTAGACATTTGCAAACGCTATTTCCTAGCAAAGAAGTGTCGCATTTACATTCATTTGAAGTGTAGACGAGGAATACATAACACATCGCAAATCATATTATATCTTATCATGAAACATAGAAATGAGATGCGATATCGCGTTTTAAGAAGCATTAGAACTCTATTGCTACGATACGTAGACAACTGCAAACGCTATTTCCTAGCGAGGAAGTGTCGCATTCACATTCATTTGAAGTGTAGACGAGGAATACATGACACTTCGCAAATCATATTATATCTTACCATGAAACATAGAAATGAGATGCGATATCGCGTTTTAAGAAGCATCAGAACACTATTGCTACGATAGGTAGACATTTGCAAACGCTATTTCCTAGCAAAGAAGTGTCGCATTTACATTCATTTGAAGTGTAGACGAGGAATACATAACACTTCGCAAATCATATTATATCTTACCATGAAACATAGAAATGACATGCGATATTGCGTTTTAAGAAGCATTAGAACTCTATTGCTACGATACCTAGACATCTGCAGACGCTATTTACTAGCAAGGAAGTGTCGCATTTACATTTATTTGAAGTGTAGACGAGGAATACATGATACTTCGCAAATCATATTATATCTATACCATGAAACATAGAAATGAGATTCGATATCGCGTTTTAAGAAGCATTAGAAAGCTATTGCTACGATACGTAGATATCTGCAAACGCTATTTCCTAGCGAGGAAGTATCGCATTCACATTCATTTGAAGTGTAGACGAGGAATACATAACACTTCGCAAATCATGTTATATCTTACCATGAAACATAGAAATGAGATGCGATATCGCGTTTTAAGAATCATATGAACTCTATTGCTACGATACGTAGACATCTGCAATCGCTATTTCCTTGCAAGGAAGTGTCGCATTTACTTTCATTTGAAATGTAGACGAGGAATACATAACACTTCGCAAATCATATTATATCTTACCATGAAACATAGAAATGAGATGCGATATCGCGTTTTAAGAAGCATTAGAACACTATTGCTGCGATAGGTAGACATTTGCAAACGCTATTTCCCTGCAAGGAAGTGTCACATTTACATTCATTTGAATCGTAGACGGGGAATGCATAACACTTCGCAATGAATATTATATCTCATCATGAAACATAGATACGAGATGCAATATCTCGTTTTAAGAAGCGTTTGAACTCTATTGCTTCGATACGTAGACATCTGCAAAAGCTATTCCCTGGCGAGGAAGTGTCGCATTTACATTCATTTGAAGTGTAGACGAGGAATACATGATCCTTCGCAAATCATATTATATCTATACCATGAAACATAGAAATGAGATTCGATATCGCGTTTTAAGAAGCATTAGAAAGCTATTGCTACGACACGTAAATATCTGCAAACGCTATTTCCTAGCGAGGAAGTATCGCATTCACATTCATTTGAAGTGTAGACGAGGAATACATTACACTTCGCAAATCATGTTATATCTTACCATGAAACATAGAAATGAGATGCGATATCGCGTTTTAAGAATCATATGAACTCTATTGCTACGATACGTAGACATCTGCAATCGCTATTTCCTTGCAAGGAAGTGTCGCATTTACATTCATTTGAAGTGTAGGCGAGGAATACATAACACTTCGCAAATCATATTATATCTTACCATGAAACATAGAAATGAGATGCGATATCGCGTTTTAAGAAGCACTAGAACTCTATTGCTACGATACGTAGACATCTGCAAACGCTATTTCCTTGCAAGGAAGTGTCGCATTTACATTCATTTGAATCGTAGACGAGGAATACATAACACTTCGCCAATCATATTATATCTTACCATGAAGCATAGAAATGAGATGCGATATCGCGTTTTAAGTAGCATTAGAACTCTATTGCTACGATACCTAGATATCGGCAGACGCTATTTCCTAGCAAGGAAGTGTCGCATTTACATTCATTTGAAGTGTAGACGAGGAATACATGATACTTCGCAAATCATATTATGTCTTACCATGAAACATAGAAATGAGATGCGATATCGCGTTTTAAGAAGCATTAGAACTCTATTGCTACGATACGTAGACATCTGCAAACGCTATTTCCTTGCAAGGAAGTGTCGCATTTACATTCATTTGAATCGTAGACGAGGAATACATAACACTTCGCAAATCATATTATATCTTACCATGAAGCATAGAAATGAGATGCGATATCGCGTTTTAAGTAGCATTAGAACTCTATTGCTACGATACCTAGACATCGGCAGACGCTATTTCCTAGCAAGGAAGTGTCGCATTTACATTCATTTGAAGTGTAGACGAGGAATACATGATACTTCGCAAATCATATTATATCTTACCATGAAGCATAGAAATGAGATGCGATATCGCGTTTTAAGAAGCATTAGAACACTACTGCTACGATAGGTAGACATTTGCAAACGCTATTTCCTAGCAAAGAAGTGTCGCATTTACATTCATTTGAAGTGTAGACGAGGAATACATAACACTTCGCAAATCATATTATATCTTACCATGAAACATAGAAATGAGATGCGATATCGCGTTTTAAGAAGCATTAGAACCCTATTGCTACGACACGTAAATATCTGCAAACGCTATTTCCTAGCGAGGAAGTATCGCATTCACATTCATTTGAAGTGTAGACGAGGAATACATTACACTTCGCAAATCATGTTATATCTTACCATGAAACATAGAAATGAGATGCGATATCGCGTTTTAAGAATCATATGAACTCTATTGCTACGATACGTAGACATCTGCAATCGCTATTTCCTTGCAAGGAAGTGTCGCATTTACATTCATTTGAAGTGTAGGCGAGGAATACATAACACTTCGCAAATCATATTATATCTTACCACGAAACATAGAAATGAGATGCGATATCGCGTTTTAAGAAGCACTAGAACTCTATTGCTACGATACGTAGACATCTGCAAACGCTATTTCCTTGCAAGGAAGTGTCGCATTTACATTCATTTGAATCGTAGACGAGGAATACATAACACTTCGCCAATCACATTATATCTTACCATGAAGCATAGAAATGAGATGCGATATCGCGTTTTAAGTAGCATTAGAACTCTATTGCTACGATACCTAGATATCGGCAGACGCTATTTCCTAGCAAGGAAGTGTCGCATTTACATTCATTTGAAGTGTAGACGAGGAATACATGATACTTCGCAAATCATATTATATCTATACCATGAAACATAGAAATGAGATTCGATATCGCGTTTTAAGAAGCATTAGAAAGCTATTGCTACGATACGTAGATATCTGCAAACGCTATTTCCTAGCGAGGAAGTATCGCATTCACATTCATTTGAAGTGTAGACGAGGAATACATAACACTTCGCAGATCATGTTATATCTTACCATGAAACATAGAAATGAGATGCGATATCGCGTTTTAAGAATCATATGAACTCTATTGCTACGATACGTAGACATCTGCAATCGCTATTTCCTTGCAAGGAAGTGTCGCATGTACATTCATTTGAATCGTAGACGAGGAATGCATAACACTTCGCAATGAATATTATATCTTATCATCAAACATAGATATGAGATGCAATATCTCGTTTTAGGGAGCATTAGAAAGCTATTGCTACGATACGTAGACATCTGCAAACGCTATTTCCTAGCGAGGAAGTATCGCATTCACATTCATTTGATGTGTAGACGAGGAATACATAACACTTCGCAAATCATGTTATATCTTACCATGAAACATAGAAATGAGATGCGATATCGCGTTCTAAGAATCATTTGAACTCTATTGCTACGATACGTAGACATCTGCAATCGCTATTTCCTTGCAAGGAAGTGTCGCATTTACATTCATTTGAAGTGTAGACGAGGAATACATAACACTTCGCAAATCATATTATATCTTACCATGAAACATAGAAATGAGATGCGATATCGCGTTTTGAGAAGCATTAGAACCCTATTGCTACGATAGGTAGACATATGCAAACGCTATTTCCTAGCAAAGAAGTGTAGCATTTACATTCATTTGAAGTGTAGACGAGGAATACATAACACTTCGCAAATCATATTATATCTTATCATGAAACATAGAAATGAGATGCGATATCGCGTTTTAAGAAGCATTAGAACTCTATTGCCACGATACGTACACATCTGCAATCGCTATTTCCTTGCAAGGAAGTGTCGCATTCACATTCATTTGAAGAGTAGACGAGGAATACATAACACTTCGCAAATCATATTATATCTTTCCATGAAGCATAGAAATGAGATGCGATATCGCGTTTTAAGTAGCATTAGAACTCTATTGCTACGATACCTAGACATCGGCAGACGCTATTTCCTAGCAAGGAAGTGTCGCATTTACATTCATTTCAAGTGTAGACGAGGAATACATGATACTTCGCAAATCATATTATATCTTACCATGAAACATAGAAATGAGATGCGATATCGCGTTTTAAGAAGCATTAGAACACTATTGCTACGATAGGTAGACATTTGCAAACGCTATTTCCTAGCAAAGAAGTGTCGCATTTACATTCATTTGAAGTGTAGACGAGGAATACATAACACTTCGCAAATCATATTATATCTTACCATGAAACATAGAAATGATATGCGATATCGCGTTTTAAGGAGCATTAGAACCCTATTGCTACGATACGTAGACATCTGCAAACGTTATTTCCTTGCATGGAAGTGTCGCATTTACATTCATTTGAAACGTAGACGAGGAATGCATAACACTTCGCAATCAATATTATACCTTATCATGAAACATAGATATGAGATGCAATATCTCGTTTTAAGAAGCATTTGGACTCTATTGCTACGATACCTAGACATCTGCAGACGCTATTTCCTAGCAAGGAAGTGTCGCATTTACATTCATTTGAAGTGTAGACAAGGAATACATGATACATCGCAAATCATATTATATCTATACCATGAAACATAGAAATGAGATGCGATATCGCGTTTTAAGAAGCATTAGAAAGCTATTGCTACGATACGTAGATATCTGCAAACGCTATTTCCTAGCGAGGAAGTATCGCATTCACATTCATTTGAAGTGTAGACGAGGAATACATAACACTTCGCAAATCATGTTATATCTTACCATGAAACATAGAAATGAGATGCGATATCGCGTTTTAAGAATCATATGAACCTTATTGCTACGATACGTAGACATCTGCAATCGCTATTTCCTTGCAAGGAAGTGTCGCATTTACATTCATTTGAAGTGTAGGCGAGGAATACATAACACTTCGCAAATCATATTATATCTTACCATGAAACATAGAAATGAGATGCGATATCGCGTTTTAAGGAGCATTAGAACTCTATTGCTACGGTACGTAGACATCTGCAAACGCTATTTCCTTGCAAGGAAGTGTCGCATTTACATTCATTTGAATCGTAGACGAGGAATACATAACACTTCGCAAATCATATTATATCTTATCATGAAACATAGAAATGAGATTCGATATCGCGTTTTAAGAAGCATTAGAAAGCTATTGCTACGATACGTAGATATCTGCAAACGCTATTTCCTAGCGAGGAAGTATCGCATTCACATTCATTTGAAGTGTAGACGAGGAATACATAACACTTCGCAAATCATGTTATATCTTACCATGAAACATAGAAATGAGATGCGATATCGCGTTTTAAGAATCATATGAACTCTATTGCTACGATACGTAGACATCTGCAGACGCTATTTCCTTGCAAGGAAGTGTCGCATTAACATTCATTTGAAGTGTAGACGAGGAATACATGATACTTCGCAAATCATATTATATCTTACCATGAAACATAGAAATGAGATGCGATATCGCGTTTTAAGAAGCATTAGAACACTATTTCTACGATAGGTAGACATTTGCAAACGCTATTTCCTAGCAAAGAAGTGTCGCATTTACATTCATTTGAAGTGTAGACGAGGAATACATAACACTTCGCAAATCATATTATATCTTACCATGAAGCATTGAAATGAGATGCGATGTCGCGTTTTAAGAAGCATTAGAACTCTATTGCTACGATACCTAGACATCTGCAGACGCTATTTCCTAGCAAGGAAGTGTCGCATTTACAATCATTTGAAGTGTAGACGAGGAATACGTGATACTTCGCAATTCATATTATATCTTACCACGAAACATTGAAATGAGATGCGATATCGCGTTTTGAGAAGCATTAGAACACTATTGCTACGACAGGTAGACATTTGCAAACGCTATTTCCTAGCAAAGAAGTGTCGCATTTACATTCATTTGAAGTGTAGACGAGGAATACATAACACATCGCAAATCATATTATATCTTATCATGAAACATAGAAATGAGATGCGATATCGCGTTTTAAGAAGCATTAGAACTCTATTGCTACGATACGTAGACAACTGCAAACGCTATTTCCTAGCGAGGAAGTGTCGCATTCACATTCATTTGAAGTGTAGACGAGGAATACATGACACTTCGCAAATCATATTATATCTTACCATGAAACATAGAAATGAGATGCGATATCGCGTTTTAAGAAGCATCAGAACACTATTGCTACGATAGGTAGACATTTGCAAACGCTATTTCCTAGCAAAGAAGTGTCGCATTTACATTCATTTGAAGTGTAGACGAGGAATACATAACACTTCGCAAATCATATTATATCTTACCATGAAACATAGAAATGACATGCGATATTGCGTTTTAAGAAGCATTAGAACTCTATTGCTACGATACCTAGACATCTGCAGACGCTATTTACTAGCAAGGAAGTGTCGCATTTACATTTATTTGAAGTGTAGACGAGGAATACATGATACTTCGCAAATCATATTATATCTATACCATGAAACATAGAAATGAGATTCGATATCGCGTTTTAAGAAGCATTAGAAAGCTATTGCTACGATACGTAGATATCTGCAAACGCTATTTCCTAGCGAGGAAGTATCGCATTCACATTCATTTGAAGTGTAGACGAGGAATACATAACACTTCGCAAATCATGTTATATCTTACCATGAAACATAGAAATGAGATGCGATATCGCGTTTTAAGAATCATATGAACTCTATTGCTACGATACGTAGACATCTGCAATCGCTATTTCCTTGCAAGGAAGTGTCGCATTTACTTTCATTTGAAATGTAGACGAGGAATACATAACACTTCGCAAATCATATTATATCTTACCATGAAACATAGAAATGAGATGCGATATCGCGTTTTAAGAAGCATTAGAACACTATTGCTGCGATAGGTAGACATTTGCAAACGCTATTTCCCTGCAAGGAAGTGTCACATTTACATTCATTTGAATCGTAGACGGGGAATGCATAACACTTCGCAATGAATATTATATCTCATCATGAAACATAGATACGAGATGCAATATCTCGTTTTAAGAAGCGTTTGAACTCTATTGCTTCGATACGTAGACATCTGCAAAAGCTATTCCCTGGCGAGGAAGTGTCGCATTTACATTCATTTGAAGTGTAGACGAGGAATACATGATCCTTCGCAAATCATATTATATCTATACCATGAAACATAGAAATGAGATTCGATATCGCGTTTTAAGAAGCATTAGAAAGCTATTGCTACGACACGTAAATATCTGCAAACGCTATTTCCTAGCGAGGAAGTATCGCATTCACATTCATTTGAAGTGTAGACGAGGAATACATTACACTTCGCAAATCATGTTATATCTTACCATGAAACATAGAAATGAGATGCGATATCGCGTTTTAAGAATCATATGAACTCTATTGCTACGATACGTAGACATCTGCAATCGCTATTTCCTTGCAAGGAAGTGTCGCATTTACATTCATTTGAAGTGTAGGCGAGGAATACATAACACTTCGCAAATCATATTATATCTTACCATGAAACATAGAAATGAGATGCGATATCGCGTTTTAAGAAGCACTAGAACTCTATTGCTACGATACGTAGACATCTGCAAACGCTATTTCCTTGCAAGGAAGTGTCGCATTTACATTCATTTGAATCGTAGACGAGGAATACATAACACTTCGCCAATCATATTATATCTTACCATGAAGCATAGAAATGAGATGCGATATCGCGTTTTAAGTAGCATTAGAACTCTATTGCTACGATACCTAGATATCGGCAGACGCTATTTCCTAGCAAGGAAGTGTCGCATTTACATTCATTTGAAGTGTAGACGAGGAATACATGATACTTCGCAAATCATATTATGTCTTACCATGAAACATAGAAATGAGATGCGATATCGCGTTTTAAGAAGCATTAGAACTCTATTGCTACGATACGTAGACATCTGCAAACGCTATTTCCTTGCAAGGAAGTGTCGCATTTACATTCATTTGAATCGTAGACGAGGAATACATAACACTTCGCAAATCATATTATATCTTACCATGAAGCATAGAAATGAGATGCGATATCGCGTTTTAAGTAGCATTAGAACTCTATTGCTACGATACCTAGACATCGGCAGACGCTATTTCCTAGCAAGGAAGTGTCGCATTTACATTCATTTGAAGTGTAGACGAGGAATACATGATACTTCGCAAATCATATTATATCTTACCATGAAGCATAGAAATGAGATGCGATATCGCGTTTTAAGAAGCATTAGAACACTACTGCTACGATAGGTAGACATTTGCAAACGCTATTTCCTAGCAAAGAAGTGTCGCATTTACATTCATTTGAAGTGTAGACGAGGAATACATAACACTTCGCAAATCATATTATATCTTACCATGAAACATAGAAATGAGATGCGATATCGCGTTTTAAGAAGCATTAGAACCCTATTGCTACGACACGTAAATATCTGCAAACGCTATTTCCTAGCGAGGAAGTATCGCATTCACATTCATTTGAAGTGTAGACGAGGAATACATTACACTTCGCAAATCATGTTATATCTTACCATGAAACATAGAAATGAGATGCGATATCGCGTTTTAAGAATCATATGAACTCTATTGCTACGATACGTAGACATCTGCAATCGCTATTTCCTTGCAAGGAAGTGTCGCATTTACATTCATTTGAAGTGTAGGCGAGGAATACATAACACTTCGCAAATCATATTATATCTTACCATGAAACATAGAAATGAGATGCGATATCGCGTTTTAAGAAGCACTAGAACTCTATTGCTACGATACGTAGACATCTGCAAACGCTATTTCCTTGCAAGGAAGTGTCGCATTTACATTCATTTGAATCGTAGACGAGGAATACATAACACTTCGCCAATCATATTATATCTTACCATGAAGCATAGAAATGAGATGCGATATCGCGTTTTAAGTAGCATTAGAACTCTATTGCTACGATACCTAGATATCGGCAGACGCTATTTCCTAGCAAGGAAGTGTCGCATTTACATTCATTTGAAGTGTAGACGAGGAATACATGATACTTCGCAAATCATATTATGTCTTACCATGAAACATAGAAATGAGATGCGATATCGCGTTTTAAGAAGCATTAGAACTCTATTGCTACGATACGTAGACATCTGCAAACGCTATTTCCTTGCAAGGAAGTGTCGCATTTACATTCATTTGAATCGTAGACGAGGAATACATAACACTTCGCAAATCATATTATATCTTACCATGAAGCATAGAAATGAGATGCGATATCGCGTTTTAAGTAGCATTAGAACTCTATTGCTACGATACCTAGACATCGGCAGACGCTATTTCCTAGCAAGGAAGTGTCGCATTTACATTCATTTGAAACGTAGACGAGGAATGCATAACACTTCGCAATCAATATTATACCTTATAATGAAACATAGATATGAGATTCGATATCGCGTTTTAAGAAGCATTTGAACTCTATTGCTACGATACCTAGACATCTGCAGACGCTATTTCCTAGCAAGGAAGTGTCGCATTTACATTCATTTGAAGTGTAGACAAGGAATACATGATACATCGCAAATCATATTACATCTATACCATGAAACATAGAAATGAGATTCGATATCGCGTTTTAAGAAGCATTAGAAAGCTATTGCTACGATACGTAGATATGTGCAAACGTTATTTCCTAGCGAGGAAGTATCGCATTCACATTCATTTGAAGTGTAGACGAGGAATACATGATACTTCGCAAATCATATTATATCTATACCATGAAACATAGAAATGAGATGCGATATCGCGTTTTAAGAAGCATTAGAACACTATTGCTGCGATAGGTAGACATTTGCAAACGCTATTTCCTAGCAAAGAAGTGTCGCATTTACATTCATTTGAAGTGTAGACGAGGAATACATAACACTTCGCAAATCATATTATATCTTACCATGAAACATAGAAATGACATGCGATATTGCGTTTTAAGAAGCATTAGAAATCTATTGCTACGATACCTAGACATCTGCAGACGCTATTTCCTTGCAAGGAAGTGTCGCATTTACATTCATTTGAAGTGTAGACGAGGAATACATGACACTTCGCAAATCATATTATATCTTACCATGAAACATAGAAATGAGATGCGATATCGCGTTTTAAGGAGCATTAGAACACTATTGCTACGATAGGTAGGCATTTGCAAACGCTATTTCCTAGCAAAGAAGTGTCGCATTTACATTCATTTGAAGTGTAGGCGAGGAATACATAACACTTCGCAAATCATATTATATCTTACCATAAAACATAGAAATGAGATGCGATATCGCGTTTTAAGAATCATATGAACTCTATTGCCACGATACGTACACATCTGCTATCGCTATTTCCTTGCAAGGAAGTGTCGCATTTACATTCATTTGAAGTGTAGGCCAGGAATACATAACACTTCCCAAATCATATTATATCTTACCATGAAACATAGAAATGAGATGCGATATCGCGTTTTAAGAAGCATTAGAAAGCTATTGCTACGATACGTAGACATCTGCAATCGCTATTTCCTTGCAAGGAAGTGTCACATTTACATTCATTTGAAGTGTAGGCGAGGAATACATAACACTTCGCAAATCATATTATATCTTACCATGAAACATAGAAATGAGATGCGATTTCGCGTTTTAAGAAGCATTAGAACTCTATTGCTACGGTACGTAGACATCTGCAAACGCTATTTCCTTGCAAGGAAGTGTCGCATTTACATTCATTTGGATCGTAGACGAGGAATACATAACACTTCGCAAATCATATTATATCTTACCATGAAGCATAGAAATGCGATGCGATATCGCGTTTTAAGTAGCATTAGAACCTTATTGCTACGATACGTAGACATCTGCAAACGCTATTTCCTTGCAAGGAAGTGTCGCATTTACATTCATTTGAAGTGTAGACGAGGAATACATAACACTTCGCAAATCATATTATATCTTATCATGAAACATAGAAATGAGATGCAATATCTCGTTTTAAGAATCATATGAACCCTATTGCTACGATACGTAGACATCTGCAGACGCTATTGCGTAGCAAGGAAGTGTCGCATTTACATTCATTTGAAGTGTAGACGAGGAATACGTGATACTTCGCAAATCATATTATATCTTACCATGAAACATAGAGATGAGATGCGATATCGCGTTTTAAGAAGCATTTGAACTCTATTGCTTCGATACGTAGACATCTGCAAACGCTATTTCCTTGCAAGGAAGTGTCGCATTTACATTCATTTGAATCGTAGACGAGGAATGCATAACACTTCGCAATGAATATTATATCTTACCATGAAACATAGAAATGAGATGCGATATCGCGTTTTAAGAAGCATTAGAACACTATTGCTACGATAGGTAGACATTTGCAAACGCTATTTCCTAGCAAAGAAGTGTCGCATTTACATTCATTTGAAGTGTAGACGAGGAATACATAACACTTCGCAAATCATATTATATCTTACCATGAAACATAGAAATGAGATGCGATATCGCGTTTTAAGAAGCATTAGAACCCTATTGCTACGATACGTAGACATCTGCAAACGTTATTTCCTTGCATGGAAGTGTCGCATTTACATTCATTTGAAACGTAGACGAGGAATGCATAACACATCGCAATCAATATTATACCTTATCATGAAACATAGATATGAGATGCAATATCTCGTTTTAAGAAGCATTTGGACTCTATTGCTACGATACCTAGACATCTGCAGACGCTATTTCCTAGCAAGGAAGTGTCGCATTTACATTCATTTGAAGTGTAGACAAGGAATACATGATACATCGCAAATCATATTATATCTATACCATGAAACATAGAAATGAGATTCGATATCGCGTTTTAAGAAGCATTAGAAAGATATTGCTACGATACGTAGATATGTGCAAACGTTATTTCCTAGCGAGGAAGTATCGCATTCACATTCATTTGAAGTGTAGACGAGGAATACGTAACACTTCGCAAATCATGTTATATCTTACCATGAAACATAGAAATGAGATGCGATATCGCGTTTTAAGAATCATATGAACTCTATTGCTACGATACGTAGACATCTGCAATCGCTATTTCCTTGCAAGGAAGTGTCGCATTTACATTCATTTGAAGTGTAGGCGAGGAATACATAACACTTCCCAAATCATATTATATCTTACCATGAAACATAGAAATGAGATGCGATATCGCGTTTTAAGAAGCATTAGAAAGCTATTGCTACGATACGTAGATATCTGCAAACGCTATTTCCTAGCGAGGAAGTATCGCATTCACATTCATTTGAAGTTTAGACGAGGAATACATAACACTTCGCAAATCATGTTATATCTTACCATGAAACATAGAAATGAGATGCGATTTCGCGTTTTAAGAATCATATGAACACTATTGCTACGATACGTAGACATCTGCAATCGCTATTTCCTTGCAAGGAAGTGTCGCATTTACATTCATTTGAAGTGTAGACGAGGAATACATAACACTTCGCAAATCATATTATATCTTACCATGAAACATAGAAATGAGATGCGACATCGCGTTCTTAGAATCATAAGAACTCTATTGCTACGATACGTAGACATCTGCAAATGCTATTTCCTTGCATGGAAGTGTCGAATTTACATTCATTTGAATCGTAGACGAGGAATACATAACACTTCGCAAATCATATTATATCTTACCATGAAACATAGAAATGAGATGCGATATCGCGTTCTTAGAATCATAAGAACTCTATTGCTACGATACGTAGACATCTGCAAATGCTATTTCCTTGCATGGAAGTGTCGCATTTACATTCATTTGAAGTGTAGACGAGGAATACATAACACTTCGCTAATCAAATTATATCTTACCATGAAACATAGAAATGAGATGCGATATCGCGTTTTGAGAAGCATTAGAACACTATTGCTACGATAGGTAGACATTTGCAAACGCTATTTCCTAGCAAAGAAGTGTCGCATTCACATTCATTTGAAGTGTAGACGAGGAATACATGACACTTCGCAAATCATATTATATCTTACCACGAAACGTAGAAATGAGATGCAATATAGCGTTTTAAGAATCATAAGAACTCTATTGCTACGATACGTAGACATCTGCAAACGCTATTTCCTTGCAAGGAAGTGTCGCATTTACATTCATTTGAAGTGTAGACGAGGAATACGTGATACTTCGCAAATCATATTATATCTTACCATGAAACATAGAGATGAGATGCGATATCGCGTTTTAAGAAGCATTTGAACTCTATTGCTTCGATACGTAGACATCTGCAAACGCTATTTCCTTGCAAGGAAGTGTCGCATTTACATTCATTTGATGTGTAGACGAGGAATACATAACACTTCGCAAATCATATTATATCTTACCATGAAACATAGAAATGAGATGCGATATCGCGTTTTAAGTAGCATTAGAATTCTGTTGCTTCGATACGTAGACATCTGCAAACGCTATTTCCTTGCAAGGAAGTGTCGCATTTACATTCATTTGATGTGTTGACGAGGAATACATAACACTTCGCAAATCATATTATATCTTACCATGAAACATAGAAAAGAGATTCGATATCGCGTTTTAAGAAGCATTAGAAAGCTATTGCTACGATACGTAGATATCTGCAAACGCTATTTCCTAGCGAGGAAGTATCGCATTCACATTCATTTGAAGTGTAGACGAGGAATACATAACACTTCGCAAATCATGTTATATCTTACCATGAAACATAGAAATGAGATGCGATATCGCGTTTTAAGAATCATATGAACTCTATTGCTACGATACGTAGACATCTGCAGACGCTATTTCCTTGCAAGGAAGTGTCGCATTTACATTCATTTGAAGTGTAGGCGAGGAATACATAACACTTCGCAAATCATATTATATCTTACCATGAAACATAGAAATGAGATGCGATATCGCGTTTTAAGAAGCATTAGAACTCTATTGCTACGGTACGTAAACATCTGCAAACGCTATTTCCTTGCAAGGAAGTGTCGCATTTACATTCATTTGAACCGTAGACGAGGAATACATAACACTTCGCAAATCATATTATTTCATACCATGAAGCATAGAAATGAGATGCGATACCGCGTTTTAAGTAGCATTAGAACTCTATTGCTACGATACCTAGACATCGGCAGACGCTAGTTCCTAGCAAGGAAGTGTCGTATTTACATTCATTTGAAGTGTAGACGAGGAATACATGATACTTCGCAAATCATATTATATCTTATCATGAAACATAGAAATGAGATGCGATATCGCGTTTTAAGAAGCATTAGAACTCTATTGCTACGATACGTAGACATCTGCAAACGCTATTTCCTTGCAAGGAAGTGTCGCATTTACATTCATTTGAAGTGTAGACGAGGAATACATAACACTTCGCAAATCATATTATATCTTACCATGAAACATAGAAATGAGATGCGATATCGCGTTTTTAGAATCATAAGAACTCTATTGCTACGATACGTAGACATCTGCAAATGCTATTTCCTTGCATGGAAGTGTCGAATTTACATTCATTTGAATCGTAGACGAGGAATGCATAACACTTCGCAATGAATATTATATCTTATCATCAAACATAGATATGAGATGCAATATCTCGTTTAAGGAGCATTAGAAAGCTATTGCTACGATACGTAGAAATCTGCAAACGCTATTTCCTAGCGAGGAAGTATCGCATTCACATTCATTTGATCTGTAGACGAGGAATACATAACACTTCGCAAATCATGTTATATCTTACCATGAAACATAGAAATGAGATGCGATATCGCGTTTTAAGGAGCATTAGAACTCTATTGCTACGATACGTAGACATCTGCAAACGCTATTTCCTAGCGAGGAAGTGTCGCATTCACATTCATTTGAAGTGTAGACGAGGAATACATGACACTTCGCAAATCATATTATATCTTACCACGAAACGTAGAAATGAGATGCAATATAGCGTTTTAAGAATCATAAGAACTCTATTGCTACGATACGTAGATATCTGCAAATGCTATTTCCTTGCATGGAAGTGTCGCATTTACATTCATTTGAATCGTAGACGAGGAATGCATAACACTTCGCAATGAATATTATATCTTATCATCAAACATAGATATGAGATGCAATATCTCGTTTTAAGAAGCATTAGAAGGCTATTGCTACGATACGTAGACATCTGCAAACGCTATTTCCTAGCGAGGAAGTATCGCATTCACATTCATTTGATGTGTAGACGAGGAATACATAACACTTCGCAAATCATGTTATATCTTACCATGAAACATAGAAATGAGATGCGATATCGCGTTTTAAGAATCATTTGAACTCTATTGCTACGATACGTAGACATCTGCAATCGCCATTTCCTTGCAAGGAAGTGTCGCATTTACATTCAATTGAAGTGTAGACGAGGAATACATAACACTTCGCAAATCATATTATATCTTACCATGAAACATAGAAATGAGATGCGATATCGCGTTTTGAGAAGCATTAGAACACTATTGCTACGATAGGTAGATATTTGCAAACGCTATTTCCTAGCAAAGAAGTGTCGCATTTACATTCATTTGAAGTGTAGACGAGGAATACATAACACTTCGCAAATCATATTATATCTTATCATGAAACATAGAAATGAAATGCGATATCGCGTTTTAAGAAGCATTAGAACTCTATTGTTACGATACGTAGACATCTGCAAACGCTATTTCCTAGCGAGGAAGTGTCGCATTTACATTCATTTGAAGTGTAGACGAGGAATACATGATACTTCGCAAATCATATTATATCTATACCATGAAACAAAGAAATGAGATGCGATATCGCGTTTTAAGAAGCATTAGAAAGCTATTGCTACGATACGTAGATATCTGCAAACGCTATTTCCTAGCGAGGAAGTATCGCATTCACATTCATTTGAAGTGT
The DNA here is from genome assembly GCF_050948175.1 of Xylocopa sonorina. Classification (NCBI taxonomy): domain Eukaryota; kingdom Metazoa; phylum Arthropoda; class Insecta; order Hymenoptera; family Apidae; genus Xylocopa; species Xylocopa sonorina. Next base: position 110,921 of record NW_027490222.1, on the reverse strand, counting down.
AGACGAGGAATACATAACACTTCGCAAATCATGTTATATCTTACCATGAAACATAGAAATGAGATGCGATATCGCGTTTTAAGAATCATATGAACTCTATTGCTACGATACGTAGACATCTGCAGACGCTATTTCCTTGCAAGGAAGTGTCGCATTTACATTCATTTGAAGTGTAGGCGAGGAATACATAACACTTCGCAAATCATATTATATCTTACCATGAAACATAGAAATGAGATGCGATATCGCGTTTTAAGAAGCATTAGAACACTATTGCTACGATAGGTAGACATTTGCAAACGCTATTTCCTAGCAAAGAAGTGTCGCATTTACATTCATTTGAAGTGTAGACGAGGAATACATAACACTTCGCAAATCATGTTATATCTTACCATGAAACATAGAAATGAGATGCGATATCGCGTTTTAAGAATCATATGAACTCTATTGCTACGATACGTAGACATCTGCAATCGCTATTTCCTTGCAAGGAAGTGTCGCATTTACTTTCATTTGAAATGTAGACGAGGAATACATAACACTTCGCAAATCATATTATATCTTACCATGAAACATAGAAATGAGATGCGTTATCGCGTTTTAAGAAGCATTAAAAAGCTATTGCTGCGATACCTAGACATCTGCAGACGCTATTTCCTTGCAAGGAAGTGTCGCATTTACATTCATTTGAAGTGTAGACGAGGAATACATGATACTTCGCAAATCTTATTATATCTATACCATGAAACATAGAAATGAGATGCGATATCGCGTTTTGAGAAGCATTAGAACACTATTGCTACGATAGGTAGACATTTGCAAACGCTATTTCCTAGCAAAGAAGTGTCGCATTTACATTCATTTGAAGTGTAGACGAGGAATACATAACACTTCGCAAATCATATTATATTTTATCATGAAACATAGAAATGAGATGCGATATCGCGTTTTGAGAAGCATTAGAACTCTATTGCTACGATACGTAGACATCTGCAAACGCTATTTCCTAGCGAGGAAGTGTCGCATTCACATTCATTTGAAGTGTAGACGAGGAATACATGACACTTCGCAAATCATATTATATCTTACCACGAACCGTAGAAATGAGATGCAATATAGCGTTTTAAGAATCATAAGAACTCTATTGCTATGATACGTAGACATCTGCAAATGCTATTTCCTTGCATGGAAGTGTCGCATTTACATTCATTTGAATCGTAGACGAGGAATGCATAACACTTCGCAAATCATGTTATATCTTACCATGAAACATAGAAATGAGATGCGATATCGCGTTTTAAGAATCATTTGAACTCTATTGCTACGATACGTAGGCATCTGCAATCGCTATTTCCTTTCAAGGAAGTGTCGCATTTACATTCAATTGAAGTGTAGACGAGGAATACATAACACTTCGCAAAGCATATTATATCTTACCATGAAACATAGAAATGAGATGCGATATCGCGTTTTTAGAATCATAAGAACTCTATTGCTACGATACGTAGACATCTGCAAATGCTATTTCCTTGCATGGAAGTGTCGAATTTACATTCATTTGAATCGTAGACGAGGAATGCATAACACTTCGCAATGAATATTATATCTTATCATCAAACATAGATATGAGATGCAATATCTCGTTTTAAGGAGCATTAGAAAGCTATTGCTACGATACGTAGACATCTGCAAACGCTATTTCCTAGCGAGGAAGTATCGCATTCACATTCATTTGATGTGTAGACGAGGAATACATAACACTTCGCAAATCAAATTATATCTTACCATGAAACATAGAAATGAGATGCGATATCGCGTTTTGAGAAGCATTAGAACACTATTGCTACGATAGGTAGACATTTGCAAACGCTATTTCCTAGCAAAGAAGTGTCGCATTTACATTCATTTGAAGTGTAGACGAGGAATACATAACGCTTCGCAAATCATATTATATTTTATCATGAAACATAGAAATGAGATGCGATATCGCGTTTTAAGAAGCATTAGAACTCTATTGCTACGATACGTAGACATCTGCAAACGCTATTTCCTAGCGAGGAAGTGTCGCATTCACATTCATTTGAAGTGTAGACGAGGAATACATGACACTTCGCAAATCATATTATATCTTACCACGAAACGTAGAAATGAGATGCAATATAGCGTTCTAAGAATCATAAGAACTCTATTGCTACGATACGTAGATATCTGCAAATGCTATTTCCTTGCATGGAAGTGTCGAATTTACATTCATTTGAATCGTAGACGAGGAATGCATAACACTTCGCAATGAATATTATATCTTATCATCAAACATAGATATGAGATGCAATATCTCGTTTTAAGGAGCATTAGAAAGCTATTGCTACGATACGTAGACATCTGCAAACGCTATTTCCTAGCGAGGAAGTATCGCATTCACATTCATTTGATGTGTAGACGAGGAATACATAACACTTCGCAAATCAAATTATATCTTACCATGAAACATAGAAATGAGATGCGATATCGCGTTTTGAGAAGCATTAGAACACTATTGCTACGATAGGTAGACATTTGCAAACGCTATTTCCTAGCAAAGAAGTGTCGCATTTACATTCATTTGAAGTGTAGACGAGGAATACATAACGCTTCGCAAATCATATTATATTTTATCATGAAACATAGAAATGAGATGCGATATCGCGTTTTGAGAAGCATTAGAACACTATTGCTACGATAGGTAGACATTTGCAAACGCTATTTCCTAGCAAAGAAGTGTCGCATTTACATTCATTTGAAGTGTAGACGAGGAATACATAACACTTCGCAAATCATATTATATCTTATCATGAAACATAGAAATGAAATGCGATATCGCGTTTTAAGAAGCATTAGAACTCTATTGCTACAATACGTAGACATCTGCAAACGCTATTTCCTAGCGAGGAAGTGTCGCATTTACATTCATTTGAAGTGTAGACGAGGAATACATGATACTTCGCAAATCATATTATATCTATACCATGAAACAAAGAAATGAGATGCGATATCGCGTTTAAAGAAGCATTAGAAAGCTATTGCTACGATACGTAGATATCTGCAAACGCTATTTCCTAGCGAGGAAGTATCGCATTCACATTCATTTGAAGTGTAGACGAGGAATACATAACACTTCGCAAATCATGTTATATCTTACCATGAAACATAGAAATGAGATGCGATATCGCGTTTTAAGAATCATATGAACTCTATTGCTACGATACGTAGACATCTGCAGACGCTATTTCCTTGCAAGGAAGTGTCGCATTTACATTCATTTGAAGTGTAGGCGTGGAATACATAACACTTCGCAAATCATGTTATATCTTACCATGAAACATAGAAATGAGATGCGATATCGCGTTTTAAGAATCATATGAACTCTATTGCTACGATACGTAGACATCTGCAGACGCTATTTCCTTGCAAGGAAGTGTCGCATTTACATTCATTTGAAGTGTAGGCGAGGAATACATAACACTTCGCAAATCATATTATATCTTACCATGAAACATAGAAATGAGATGCGATATCGCGTTTTAAGAATCATATGAACTCTATTGCTACGATACGTAGACATCTGCAATCGCTATTTCCTTGCAAGGAAGTGTCGCATTTACTTTCATTTGAAATGTAGACGAGGAATACATAACACTTCGCAAATCATATTATATCTTACCATGAAACATAGAAATGAGATGCGTTATCGCGTTTTAAGAAGCATTAAAAAGCTATTGCTACGATACCTAGACATCTGCAGACGCTATTTCCTTGCAAGGAAGTGTCGCATTTACATTCATTTGAAGTGTAGACGAGGAATACATGACACTTCGCAAATCATATTATATCTTACCATGAAACATAGAAATGAGATGCGATATCGCGTTTTAAGAAGCATTAGAACACTATTGCTACGATAGGTAGACATTTGCAAACGCTATTTCCTTGCAAGGAAGTGTCGCATTTACATTCATTTGAATCGTAGACGAGGAATACATAACACTTCGCAAATCATATTATATCTTACCTTGAAGCATAGAAATGAGATGCGATATCGCGTTTTAAGTAGCATTAGAACTCTATTGCTACGATACCTAGACATCGGCAGACGCTATTTCCTAGCAAGGAAGTGTCGCATTTACATTCATTTGAAGTGTAGACGAGGAATACATGATACTTCGCAAATCATATTATATCTTACCATGAAACATAGAAAAGAGATGCGATATCGCGTTTTAAGAAGCATTAGAACACTATTGCTACGATAGGTAGACATCTGCAATCGCTATTTCCTTGCAAGGAAGTGTCGCATTTACATTCATTTGAAGTGTAGACGAGGAATGCATAACACTTCGCAATGAATATTATAACTTATCATGAAACTTAGATAAGAGATGCAATATCACGTTTTAAGAAGCATTTGAACTCTCCTGCTACGATACCTAGACATCTGCAGACGCTATTTCCTAGCAAGGAAGTGTCGCATTTACATTCAATTGAAGTGTAGACGAGGAATACATGATACTTCGCAAATCATATTATATCTATACCATGAAACATAGAAATGAGATGCGATATCGCGTTTTAAGAATCATAAGAACTCTATTGCTACGATACGTAGACATCTGCAAACGCTATTTCCTTGCAAGGAAGTGTCGCATTTACATTCATTTGAATCGTAGACGAGGCATGCATAACACTTCGCAACGAATATTAAATCTTATCATGAAACATAGAAATGAGATGCGATATCGCGTTCTATGAAGCATTAGAACACTATTGCTACGATACGTAGACATCTGCAAACGCTATTTCCTTGCAAGGAAGTGTCGCATTTACATTCATTTGAATCGTAGACGAGGAATGCATAACACTTCGCAATGAATATTATATCTTATCAGGAAACATAGATATGAGATGCAATATCTCGCTTTAAGAATCATATGAACTCTATTGCTACGATACGGAGACATCTGCAGACGCTATTGCCTAGGAAGGAAGTGTCGCATTTACATTCATTTGAAGTGTAGACGAGGAATACATGATACTTCGCATATCATATTATATCTATACCATGAAACATAGAAATGAGATTCGATATCGCGTTTTAAGAAGCATTAGAAAGCTATTGCTACGATACGTAGATATCTGCAAACGCTATTTCCTAGCGAGGAAGTATCGCATTCACATTCATTTGAAGTGTAGACGAGGAATACATAACACTTCGCAAATCATGTTATATCTAACCATGAAACATAGAAATGAGGTGCGATATCGCGTTTTAAGAAGCATTAGAACACTATTGCTACGATATGTAGACATTTGCAAACGCTATTTCCTAGCAAAGAAGTGTCGCATTTACATTCATTTGAAGTGTAGACGAGGAATACATAAAACTTCGCAAATCATATTATATCTTACCATGAAACATAGAAATGAGATGCGATATCGCGTTTTAAGAAGCATTAGAACTCTATTGCTACGATACCTAGACATCTGCAGACGCTATTTCCTTGCAAGGAAGTGTCGCATTTACATTCATTTGAAGTGTAGACGAGGAATACATGACACTTCGCAAATCATATTATATCTTACCATGAAACATAGAAATGAGATGCGATATCGCGTTTTAAGAAGCATTAGAACACTATTGCTACGATAGGTAGACATTTGCAAACGCTATTTCCTAGCAAAGAAGTGTCGCATTTTCATTCATTTGAAGTGTAGACGAGGAATACATAAAACTTCGCAAATCATATTATATCTTACCATGAAACATAGAAATGAGATGCGATATCGCGTTTTAAGAAGCATTAGAACTCTATTGCTACGATACCTAGACATCTGCAAACGCTATTTCCTTGCAAGGAAGTGTCGCATTTACATTCATTTGAATCGTAGACGGGGAATGCATAACACTTCGCAATGAATATTATATCTCATCATGAAACATAGATATGAGATGCAATATCTCGTTTTAAGAAGCGTTTGAACTCTATTGCTTCGATACGTAGACATCTGCAAACGCTATTTCCTTGCAAGGAAGTGTCGCATTTACATTCATTTGAAGTGTAGACGAGGAATACATAACACTTCGCAAATCATATTATATCTTACCATGAAGCATAGAAATGAGATGCGATATCGCGTTTTAAGTAGCATTAGAACTCTATTGCTACGATACCTAGACATCGGCAGACGCTATTTCCTAGCAAGGAAGTGTCGCATTTACATTCATTTGAAGTGTAGACGAGGAATACATGATACTTCGCAAATCATATTATATCTTACCAAGAAACATAGAAATGAGATGCGATATCGCGTTTTAAGAAGCATTAGAACATTATTGCTACGATAGGTAGACATTTGCAAACGCTATTTCCTAGCAAAGAAGTGTCGCATTTACATTCATTTGAAGTGTAGACGAGGAATACATAACACTTCGCAAATCATATTATATCTTACCATGAAACATAGAAATGAGATGCGATATCGCGTTCTAAGAAGCATTAGAACACTATTGCTACGATACGTAGACATCTGCAAACGCTATTTCCTTGCAAGGAAGTGTCGCATTTACATTCATTTGAATCGTAGACGAGGAATGCATAACACTTCGCAATGAATATTATATCTTATCAGGAAACATAGATATGAGATGCAATATCTCGCTTTAAGAATCATATGAACTCTATTGCTACGATACGGAGACATCTGCAATCGCTATTTCCTTGCAAGGAAGTGTCGCATTTACTTCCATTTCAAGTGTAGACGAGGAATACATAACACTTCGCAAATCATATTATATCTTACCATGAAACATAGAGATGAGATGCGATATCGCGTTTTAAGAAGCATTTGAACTCTATTGCTTCGATACGTAGACATCTGCAAACGCTATTTCCTTCCAAGGAAGTGTAGCATTTACATTCATTTGAAGTGTAGACTAGGAATACATGACACTTCGCAAATCATATTATATCTTACCATGAATCATAGAAATGAGATTTGATATCGCGTTTTAAGAAGCATTAGAAAGCTATTGCTACGATACGTAGACATCTGCAAACGCTATTTCCTAGCGAGGAAGTATCGCATTCACATTCATTTGAAGTGTAGACGAGGAATACATAACACTTCGCAAATCATGTTATATCTTACCATGAAACATAGAAATGAGATGCGATATCGCGTTTTAAGTAGCATTAGAACTCTATTGCTACGATACCCAGACATCTGCAGACGCTATTTCCTAGCAAGGAAGTGTCGCATTAACATTCATTTGAAGTGTAGACGGGGAATACATGATACTTCGCAAACCATATTATATCTTACCATGAAACATAGAAATGAGATGCGATATCGCGTTTTAAGAAGCATTAGAACACTATTGCTACGATAGGTAGACATTTGCAAACGCTATTTCCTAGCAAAGAAGTGTCGCATTTACATTCATTTGAAGTGTAGACGAGGAATACATAACACTTCGCAAATCATGTTATATCTTACCATGAAAAATAGAAATGAGATGCGATATCGCGTTTTAAGAAGCATTAGAACACTATTGCTACGATAGGTAGACATTTGCAAACGCTATTTCCTAGCAAAGAAGTGTCGCATTTACATTCATTTGAAGTGTAGACGAGGAATACATGACACTTCGCAAATCATATTATATCTTACCATGAATCATAGAAATGAGATTCGATATCGCGTTTTAAGAAGCATTAGAAAGCTATTGCTACGATACGTAGACATCTGCAATCGCTATTTCCTTGCAAGGAAGTGTCGCATTTACATTCAGTTGAATCGTAGACGAGGAATACATAACACTTCGCAATGAATATTATATCTTATCAGGAAACATAGATATGAGATGCAATATCTCGCTTTAAGAATCATATGAACTCTATTGCTACGATACGTAGACATCTGCAGACGATATTGCCTAGCAAGGAAGTGTCGCATTTACATTCATTTGATGTGTAGACGAGGAATACGTGATACTTCGCAAATCATATTATATCTTACCATGAAACATAGAGATGAGATGCGATATCGCGTTTTAAGAAGCATTTGAACTCTATTGCTTCGATACGTAGACATCTGCAAACGCTATTTCCTTCCAAGGAAGTGTAGCATTTACATTCATTTGAAGTGTAGACGAGGAATACATGACACTTCGCAAATCATATTATATCTTACCATGAATCATAGAAATGAGATTTGATATCGCGTTTTCAGAAGCATTAGAAAGCTATTGCTACGATACGTAGACATCTGCAAACGCTATTTCCTAGCGAGGAAGTATCGCATTCACATTCATTTGAAGTGTTGACGAGGAATACATAACACTTCGCAAATCATGTTATAGCTTACCATGAAACATAGAAATGAGATGCGATATCGCGTTTTAAGAATCATATGAACTCTATTGCTACGATACGTAGACAACTGCAATCGCTATTTCCTTGCAAGGAAGTGTCGCATTTACTTTCATTTGAAGTGTAGACGAGGAATACATAACACTTCGCAAATCATATTATATCTTACCATGAAACATAGAAATGAGATGCGATATCGCGTTTTAAGAATCATAAGAACTCTATTGCTACGATACGTAGACATCTGCAAACGCTATTTCCTTGCAAGGAAGTGTCGCATTTACATTCATTTGAATCGTAGGCGAGGAATGCATAACACTTCGCAATGAATATTATATCTTACCATGAAACATAGAAATGAGATGCGATATCGCGTTTTAAGTAGCATTAGAACTCTATTGCTACGATACCTAGACATCTGCAGACGCTATTTCCTAGCAAGGAATTGTCGCATTAACATTCATTTGAAGTGTAGACGAGGAATACATGATACTTCGCAAACCATATTATATCTTACCATGAAACATAGAAATGAGATGCGATATCGCGTTTTAAGAAGCATTAGAACACTATTGCTACGATAGGTAGACATTTGCAAACGCTATTTCCTAGCAAAGAAGTGTCGCATTTACATTCATTTGAAGTGTAGACGAGGAATACATAACACTTCGCAAATCATGTTATATCTTACCATGAAACATAGAAATGAGATGCGATATCGCGTTTTAAGAAGCATTAGAACACTATTGCTACGATAGGTAGACATTTGCAAACGCTATTTCCTAGCAAAGAAGTGTCGCATTTACATTCATTTGAAGTGTAGACGAGGAATACATGATACTTCGCAAACCATATTATTTCTTACCATGAAAGATAGAAATGAGATGCGATATCGCGTTTTAAGAAGCATTAGAACACTATTGCTACGATAGGTAAACATCTGTAAACGCTATTTCCTTGCAAGGAAGTGTCGCATTTACATTCATTTGAAGTGTAGACGAGAAATACATGACACTTCGCAAATCATATTATATCTTGCCATGAAACATAGGAATGAGATTCGATATCGCGTTTTAAGAAGCATTAGAAAGCTATTGCTACGATACGTAGACATCTGCAAACGCTATTTCCTAGCGAGGAAGTATCGCATTCACATTCATTTGAAGTGTAGACGAGGAATACATAACACTTCGCAAATCATATTATATCTTACCATGAAACATAGAAATGAGATGCGATATCGCGTTTTAAGAATCATATGAACTCTATTGCTACGATACGTAGACATCTGCAATCGCTATTTCCTTGCAAGGAAGTGTCGCATTTACTTTCATTTGAAATGTAGACGAGGAATACATAACACTTCGCAAATCATATTATATCTTACCATGAAACATAGAAATGATATGCGTTATCGCGTTTTAAGAAGCATTAGAAAGCTATTGCTACGATACCTAGACATCTGCAGACGCTATTTCCTTGCAAGGAAGTGTCGCATTTACATTCATTTGAAGTGTAGACGAGGAATACATGACACTTCGCAAATCATATTATATCTTACCATGAAACATAGAAATGAGATGCGATATCGCGTTTTAAGAAGCATTAGAACACTAATGCTACGATAGGTAGACATCTGTAAACGCTATTTCCTTGCAAGGAAGTGTCGCATTTACATTCATTTAAAGTGTAGACGAGAAATACATGACACTTCGCAAATCATATTATATCTTACCATGAAACATAGAAATGAGATTCGATATCGCGTTTTAAGAAGCATTAGGAAGCTATTGCTACGATACGTAGACATCTGCAAACGCTATTTCCTAGCGAGGAAGTATCGCATTCACATTCATTTGAAGTGTAGACGAGAAATACATAACACTTCGCAAATCATGTTATATCTTACCATGAAACATAGAAATGAGATGCGATATCGCGTTTTAAGAAGCATTAGAACTCTATTGCTACGATACCTAGACATCTGCAAACGCTATTTCCTTGCAAGGAAGTGTCGCATTTACATTCATTTGAATCGTAGACGGGGAATGCATAACACTTCGCAATGAATATTATATCTCATCATGAAACATAGATATGAGATGCAATATCTCGTTTTAAGAAGCGTTTGAACTCTATTGCTTCGATACGTAGACATCTGCAAACGCTATTTCCTTGCAAGGAAGTGTCGCATTTACATTCATTTGAAGTGTAGACGAGGAATACATAACACTTCGCAAATCATATTATATCTTACCATGAAGCATAGAAATGAGATGCGATATCGCGTTTTAAGTAGCATTAGAACTCTATTGCTACGATACCTAGACATCGGCAGACGCTATTTCCTAGCAAGGAAGTGTCGCATTTACATTCATTTGAAGTGTAGACGAGGAATACATGATACTTCGCAAATCATATTATATCTTACCAAGAAACATAGAAATGAGATGCGATATCGCGTTTTAAGAAGCATTAGAACATTATTGCTACGATAGGTAGACATTTGCAAACGCTATTTCCTAGCAAAGAAGTGTCGCATTTACATTCATTTGAAGTGTAGACGAGGAATACATAACACTTCGCAAATCATATTATATCTTACCATGAAACATAGAAATGAGATGCGATATCGCGTTCTAAGAAGCATTAGAACACTATTGCTACGATACGTAGACATCTGCAAACGCTATTTCCTTGCAAGGAAGTGTCGCATTTACATTCATTTGAATCGTAGACGAGGAATGCATAACACTTCGCAATGAATATTATATCTTATCAGGAAACATAGATATGAGATGCAATATCTCGCTTTAAGAATCATATGAACTCTATTGCTACGATACGGAGACATCTGCAGACGCTATTGCCTAGGAAGGAAGTGTCGCATTTACATTCATTTGAAGTGTAGACGAGGAATACATGATACTTCGCATATCATATTATATCTATACCATGAAACATAGAAATGAAATTCGATATCGCGTTTTAAGAAGCATTAGAAAGCTATTGCTACGATACGTAGATATCTGCAAACGCTATTTCCTAGCGAGGAAGTATCGCATTCACATTCATTTGAAGTGTAGACGAGGAATACATAACACTTCGCAAATCATGTTATATCTAACCATGAAACATAGAAATGAGGTGCGATATCGCGTTTTAAGAAGCATTAGAACTCTATTGCTACGATACCTAGACATCTGCAAACGCTATTTCCTTGCAAGGAAGTGTCGCATTTACATTCATTTGAATCGTAGACGGGGAATGCATAACACTTCGCAATGAATATTATATCTCATCATGAAACATAGATATGAGATGCAATATCTCGTTTTAAGAAGCGTTTGAACTCTATTGCTTCGATACGTAGACATCTGCAAACGCTATTTCCTAGCGAGGAAGTATCGCATTCACAATCATTTGAAGTGTAGACGAGGAATACATAACACCTCGCAAATCATGTTATATCTTACCATGAAACATAGAAATGAGATGCGATATCGCGTTTTAAGAATCATATGAAATCTATTGCTACGATACGTAGACATCTGCAATCGCTATTTCCTTGCAAGGAAGTGTCGCATTTACTTCCATTTCAAGTGTAGACGAGGAATACATAACACTTCGCAAATCATATTATATCTTACCATGAAACATAGAGATGAGATGCGATATCGCGTTTTAAGAAGCATTTGAACTCTATTGCTTCGATACGTAGACATCTGCAAACGCTATTTCCTTCCAAGGAAGTGTAGCATTTACATTCATTTGAAGTGTAGACTAGGAATACATGACACTTCGCAAATCATATTATATCTTACCATGAATCATAGAAATGAGATTTGATATCGCGTTTTAAGAAGCATTAGAAAGCTATTGCTACGATACGTAGACATCTGCAAACGCTATTTCCTAGCGAGGAAGTATCGCATTCACATTCATTTGAAGTGTAGACGAGGAATACATAACACTTCGCAAATCATGTTATATCTTACCATGAAACATAGAAATGAGATGCGATATCGCGTTTTAAGTAGCATTAGAACTCTATTGCTACGATACCCAGACATCTGCAGACGCTATTTCCTAGCAAGGAAGTGTCGCATTAACATTCATTTGAAGTGTAGACGGGGAATACATGATACTTCGCAAACCATATTATATCTTACCATGAAACATAGAAATGAGATGCGATATCGCGTTTTAAGAAGCATTAGAACACTATTGCTACGATAGGTAGACATTTGCAAACGCTATTTCCTAGCAAAGAAGTGTCGCATTTACATTCATTTGAAGTGTAGACGAGGAATACATAACACTTCGCAAATCATGTTATATCTTACCATGAAAAATAGAAATGAGATGCGATATCGCGTTTTAAGAAGCATTAGAACACTATTGCTACGATAGGTAGACATTTGCAAACGCTATTTCCTAGCAAAGAAGTGTCGCATTTACATTCATTTGAAGTGTAGACGAGGAATACATGACACTTCGCAAATCATATTATATCTTACCATGAATCATAGAAATGAGATTCGATATCGCGTTTTAAGAAGCATTAGAAAGCTATTGCTACGATACGTAGACATCTGCAATCGCTATTTCCTTGCAAGGAAGTGTCGCATTTACATTCAGTTGAATCGTAGACGAGGAATACATAACACTTCGCAATGAATATTATATCTTATCAGGAAACATAGATATGAGATGCAATATCTCGCTTTAAGAATCATATGAACTCTATTGCTACGATACGTAGACATCTGCAGACGATATTGCCTAGCAAGGAAGTGTCGCATTTACATTCATTTGATGTGTAGACGAGGAATACGTGATACTTCGCAAATCATATTATATCTTACCATGAAACATAGAGATGAGATGCGATATCGCGTTTTAAGAAGCATTTGAACTCTATTGCTTCGATACGTAGACATCTGCAAACGCTATTTCCTTCCAAGGAAGTGTAGCATTTACATTCATTTGAAGTGTAGACGAGGAATACATGACACTTCGCAAATCATATTATATCTTACCATGAATCATAGAAATGAGATTTGATATCGCGTTTTCAGAAGCATTAGAAAGCTATTGCTACGATACGTAGACATCTGCAAACGCTATTTCCTAGCGAGGACGTATCGCATTCACATTCATTTGAAGTGTTGACGAGGAATACATAACACTTCGCAAATCATGTTATAGCTTACCATGAAACATAGAAATGAGATGCGATATCGCGTTTTAAGAATCATATGAACTCTATTGCTACGATACGTAGACAACTGCAATCGCTATTTCCTTGCAAGGAAGTGTCGCATTTACTTTCATTTGAAGTGTAGACGAGGAATACATAACACTTCGCAAATCATATTATATCTTACCATGAAACATAGAAATGAGATGCGATATCGCGTTTTAAGAATCATAAGAACTCTATTGCTACGATACGTAGACATCTGCAAACGCTATTTCCTTGCAAGGAAGTGTCGCATTTACATTCATTTGAATCGTAGACGAGGAATGCATAACACTTCGCAATGAATATTATATCTTACCATGAAACATAGAAATGAGATGCGATATCGCGTTTTAAGTAGCATTAGAACTCTATTGCTACGATACCTAGACATCTGCAGACGCTATTTCCTAGCAAGGAATTGTCGCATTAACATTCATTTGAAGTGTAGACGAGGAATACATGATACTTCGCAAACCATATTATATCTTACCATGAAACATAGAAATGAGATGCGATATCGCGTTTTAAGAAGCATTAGAACACTATTGCTACGATAGGTAGACATTTGCAAACGCTATTTCCTAGCAAAGAAGTGTCGCATTTACATTCATTTGAAGTGTAGACGAGGAATACATAACACTTCGCAAATCATGTTATATCTTACCATGAAACATAGAAATGAGATGCGATATCGCGTTTTAAGAAGCATTAGAACACTATTGCTACGATAGGTAGACATTTGCAAACGCTATTTCCTAGCAAAGAAGTGTCGCATTTACATTCATTTGAAGTGTAGACGAGGAATACATGATACTTCGCAAACCATATTATTTCTTACCATGAAAGATAGAAATGAGATGCGATATCGCGTTTTAAGAAGCATTAGAACACTATTGCTACGATAGGTAAACATCTGTAAACGCTATTTCCTTGCAAGGAAGTGTCGCATTTACATTCATTTGAAGTGTAGACGAGAAATACATGACACTTCGCAAATCATATTATATCTTGCCATGAAACATAGGAATGAGATTCGATATCGCGTTTTAAGAAGCATTAGAAAGCTATTGCTACGATACGTAGACATCTGCAAACGCTATTTCCTAGCGAGGAAGTATCGCATTCACATTCATTTGAAGTGTAGACGAGGAATACATAACACTTCGCAAATCATATTATATCTTACCATGAAACATAGAAATGAGATGCGATATCGCGTTTTAAGAATCATATGAACTCTATTGCTACGATACGTAGACATCTGCAATCGCTATTTCCTTGCAAGGAAGTGTCGCATTTACTTTCATTTGAAATGTAGACGAGGAATACATAACACTTCGCAAATCATATTATATCTTACCATGAAACATAGAAATGATATGCGTTATCGCGTTTTAAGAAGCATTAGAAAGCTATTGCTACGATACCTAGACATCTGCAGACGCTATTTCCTTGCAAGGAAGTGTCGCATTTACATTCATTTGAAGTGTAGACGAGGAATACATGACACTTCGCAAATCATATTATATCTTACCATGAAACATAGAAATGAGATGCGATATCGCGTTTTAAGAAGCATTAGAACACTAATGCTACGATAGGTAGACATCTGTAAACGCTATTTCCTTGCAAGGAAGTGTCGCATTTACATTCATTTAAAGTGTAGACGAGAAATACATGACACTTCGCAAATCATATTATATCTTACCATGAAACATAGAAATGAGATTCGATATCGCGTTTTAAGAAGCATTAGGAAGCTATTGCTACGATACGTAGACATCTGCAAACGCTATTTCCTAGCGAGGAAGTATCGCATTCACATTCATTTGAAGTGTAGACGAGGAATACATAACACTTCGCAAATCATATTATATCTTACCATGAAACATAGAAATGAGATGCGATATCGCGTTCTAAGAAGCATTAGAACACTATTGCTACGATACGTAGACATCTGCAAACGCTATTTCCTTGCAAGGAAGTGTCGCATTTACATTCATTTGAATCGTAGACGAGGAATGCATAACACTTCGCAATGAATATTATATCTTATCAGGAAACATAGATATGAGATGCAATATCTCGCTTTAAGAATCATATGAACTCTATTGCTACGATACGGAGACATCTGCAGACGCTATTGCCTAGGAAGGAAGTGTCGCATTTACATTCATTTGATGTGTAGACGAGGAATACGTGATACTTCGCAAATCATATTATATCTTACCATGAAACATAGAGATGAGATGCGATATCGCGTTTTAAGAAGCATTTGAACTCTATTGCTTCGATACGTGGACATCTGCAAACGCAATTTCCTTCCAAGGAAGTGTCGCATTTACATTCATTTGAAGTGTAGACGAGGAATACATGACACTTCGCAAATCATATTATATCTTACCATGAATCATAGAAGTGAGATTCGATATCGCGTTTTAAGAAGCATTAGAAAGCTATTGCTACGATACGTAGACATCTGCAAACGCTATTTCCTAGCGAGGAAGTATCGCATTCACAATCATTTGAAGTGTAGACGAGGAATACATAACACCTCGCAAATCATGTTATATCTTACCATGAAACATAGAAATGAGATGCGATATCGCGTTTTAAGAATCATATGAAATCTATTGCTACGATACGTAGACATCTGCAATCGCTATTTCCTTGCAAGGAAGTGTCGCATTTACTTCCATTTCAAGTGTAGACGAGGAATACATAACACTTCGCAAATCATATTATATCTTACCATGAAACATAGAGATGAGATGCGATATCGCGTTTTAAGAAGCATTTGAACTCTATTGCTTCGATACGTAGACATCTGCAAACGCTATTTCCTTCCAAGGAAGTGTAGCATTTACATTCATTTGAAGTGTAGACTAGGAATACATGACACTTCGCAAATCATATTATATCTTACCATGAATCATAGAAATGAGATTTGATATCGCGTTTTAAGAAGCATTAGAAAGCTATTGCTACGATACGTAGACATCTGCAAACGCTATTTCCTAGCGAGGAAGTATCGCATTCACATTCATTTGAAGTGTAGACGAGGAATACATAACACTTCGCAAATCATGTTATATCTTACCATGAAACATAGAAATGAGATGCGATATCGCGTTTTAAGTAGCATTAGAACTCTATTGCTACGATACCCAGACATCTGCAGACGCTATTTCCTAGCAAGGAAGTGTCGCATTAACATTCATTTGAAGTGTAGACGGGGAATACATGATACTTCGCAAACCATATTATATCTTACCATGAAACATAGAAATGAGATGCGATATCGCGTTTTAAGAAGCATTAGAACACTATTGCTACGATAGGTAGACATTTGCAAACGCTATTTCCTAGCAAAGAAGTGTCGCATTTACATTCATTTGAAGTGTAGACGAGGAATACATAACACTTCGCAAATCATGTTATATCTTACCATGAAAAATAGAAATGAGATGCGATATCGCGTTTTAAGAAGCATTAGAACACTATTGCTACGATAGGTAGACATTTGCAAACGCTATTTCCTAGCAAAGAAGTGTCGCATTTACATTCATTTGAAGTGTAGACGAGGAATACATGACACTTCGCAAATCATATTATATCTTACCATGAATCATAGAAATGAGATTCGATATCGCGTTTTAAGAAGCATTAGAAAGCTATTGCTACGATACGTAGACATCTGCAATCGCTATTTCCTTGCAAGGAAGTGTCGCATTTACATTCAGTTGAATCGTAGACGAGGAATACATAACACTTCGCAATGAATATTATATCTTATCAGGAAACATAGATATGAGATGCAATATCTCGCTTTAAGAATCATATGAACTCTATTGCTACGATACGTAGACATCTGCAGACGATATTGCCTAGCAAGGAAGTGTCGCATTTACATTCATTTGATGTGTAGACGAGGAATACGTGATACTTCGCAAATCATATTATATCTTACCATGAAACATAGAGATGAGATGCGATATCGCGTTTTAAGAAGCATTTGAACTCTATTGCTTCGATACGTAGACATCTGCAAACGCTATTTCCTTCCAAGGAAGTGTAGCATTTACATTCATTTGAAGTGTAGACGAGGAATACATGACACTTCGCAAATCATATTATATCTTACCATGAATCATAGAAATGAGATTTGATATCGCGTTTTCAGAAGCATTAGAAAGCTATTGCTACGATACGTAGACATCTGCAAACGCTATTTCCTAGCGAGGAAGTATCGCATTCACATTCATTTGAAGTGTTGACGAGGAATACATAACACTTCGCAAATCATGTTATAGCTTACCATGAAACATAGAAATGAGATGCGATATCGCGTTTTAAGAATCATATGAACTCTATTGCTACGATACGTAGACAACTGCAATCGCTATTTCCTTGCAAGGAAGTGTCGCATTTACTTTCATTTGAAGTGTAGACGAGGAATACATAACACTTCGCAAATCATATTATATCTTACCATGAAACATAGAAATGAGATGCGATATCGCGTTTTAAGAATCATAAGAACTCTATTGCTACGATACGTAGACATCTGCAAACGCTATTTCCTTGCAAGGAAGTGTCGCATTTACATTCATTTGAATCGTAGACGAGGAATGCATAACACTTCGCAATGAATATTATATCTTACCATGAAACATAGAAATGAGATGCGATATCGCGTTTTAAGTAGCATTAGAACTCTATTGCTACGATACCTAGACATCTGCAGACGCTATTTCCTAGCAAGGAATTGTCGCATTAACATTCATTTGAAGTGTAGACGAGGAATACATGATACTTCGCAAACCATATTATATCTTACCATGAAACATAGAAATGAGATGCGATATCGCGTTTTAAGAAGCATTAGAACACTATTGCTACGATAGGTAGACATTTGCAAACGCTATTTCCTAGCAAAGAAGTGTCGCATTCACAATCATTTGAAGTGTAGACGAGGAATACATAACACCTCGCAAATCATGTTATATCTTACCATGAAACATAGAAATGAGATGCGATATCGCGTTTTAAGAATCATATGAAATCTATTGCTACGATACGTAGACATCTGCAATCGCTATTTCCTTGCAAGGAAGTGTCGCATTTACTTCCATTTCAAGTGTAGACGAGGAATACATGATACTTCGCAAACCATATTATTTCTTACCATGAAAGATAGAAATGAGATGCGATATCGCGTTTTAAGAAGCATTAGAACACTATTGCTACGATAGGTAAACATCTGTAAAC
The DNA here is from genome assembly GCF_050948175.1 of Xylocopa sonorina. Taxonomy (NCBI): domain Eukaryota; kingdom Metazoa; phylum Arthropoda; class Insecta; order Hymenoptera; family Apidae; genus Xylocopa; species Xylocopa sonorina. The sequence goes on along the minus strand of NW_027490222.1, from coordinate 91,997 downwards.
GCTATTTCCTTGCAAGGAAGTGTCGCATTTACATTCATTTGAAGTGTAGACGAGAAATACATGACACTTCGCAAATCATATTATATCTTGCCATGAAACATAGGAATGAGATTCGATATCGCGTTTTAAGAAGCATTAGAAAGCTATTGCTACGATACGTAGACATCTGCAAACGCTATTTCCTAGCGAGGAAGTATCGCATTCACATTCATTTGAAGTGTAGACGAGGAATACATAACACTTCGCAAATCATATTATATCTTACCATGAAACATAGAAATGAGATGCGATATCGCGTTTTAAGAATCATATGAACTCTATTGCTACGATACGTAGACATCTGCAATCGCTATTTCCTTGCAAGGAAGTGTCGCATTTACTTTCATTTGAAATGTAGACGAGGAATACATAACACTTCGCAAATCATATTATATCTTACCATGAAACATAGAAATGATATGCGTTATCGCGTTTTAAGAAGCATTAGAAAGCTATTGCTACGATACCTAGACATCTGCAGACGCTATTTCCTTGCAAGGAAGTGTCGCATTTACATTCATTTGAAGTGTAGACGAGGAATACATGACACTTCGCAAATCATATTATATCTTACCATGAAACATAGAAATGAGATGCGATATCGCGTTTTAAGAAGCATTAGAACACTAATGCTACGATAGGTAGACATCTGTAAACGCTATTTCCTTGCAAGGAAGTGTCGCATTTACATTCATTTAAAGTGTAGACGAGAAATACATGACACTTCGCAAATCATATTATATCTTACCATGAAACATAGAAATGAGATTCGATATCGCGTTTTAAGAAGCATTAGGAAGCTATTGCTACGATACGTAGACATCTGCAAACGCTATTTCCTAGCGAGGAAGTATCGCATTCACATTCATTTGAAGTGTAGACGAGGAATACGTAACACTTCGCAAATCATGTTATATCTTACCATGAAACATAGAAATGAGATGCGATATCGCGTTTTAAGTATCATATGAACTCTATTGCTACGATACGTAGACATCTGCAATCGCTATTTCCTTGCAAGGAAGTGTCGCATTAACATTCATTTGAAGTGTAGACGAGGAATACATAACACTTCGCAAATCATATTATATCTTACCATGAAACATAGAAATGAGATGCGATATCGCGTTTTAAGAATCATAAGAACTCTATTGCTACGATACGTAGACATCTGCAAACGCTATTTCCTTGCAAGGAAGTGTCGCATTTACATTCATTTGAATCGTAGACGAGGAATGCATAACACTTCGCAATGAATATTATATCTTACCATGAAACATAGAAATGAGATGCGATATCGCGTTTTAAGTAGCATTAGAACTCTATTGCTACGATACCTAGACATCTGCAGACGCTATTTCCTAGCAAGGAATTGTCGCATTAACATTCATTTGATGTGTAGACGAGGAATACATGATACTCCGCAAACCATATTATATCTTACCATGAAACATAGAAATGAGATGCGATATCGCGTTTTAAGAAGCATTAGAACTCTATTGCTACGATAGGTAGACATTTGCAAACGCTATTTCCTAGCAAAGAAGTGTCGCATTTACATTCAGTTGAATCGTAGACGAGGAATGCATAACACTTCGCAATGAATATTATATCTTATCAGGAAACATAGATATGAGATGCAATATCTCGCTTTAAGAATCATATGAACTCTATTGCTACGATACGTAGACATCTGCAGACGATATTGCCTAGCAAGGAAGTGTCGCATTTACATTCATTTGATGTGTAGACGAGGAATACGTGATACTTCGCAAATCATATTATATCTTACCATGAAACATAGAAATGAGACGCGATATCGCGTTTTAAGAATCATATGAACTCTATTGCTACGATACGTAGACATCTGCAATCGCTATTTCCTTGCAAGGAAGTGTCGCATTTACTTTCATTTGAAGTGTAGACGAGGAATACATAACACTTCGCAAATCATATTATATCTTACCATGAAACATAGAAATGAGATGCGATATCGCGTTTTAAGAATCATAAGAACTCTATTGCTACGATACGTAGACATCTGCAAACGCTATTTCCTTGCAAGGAAGTGTCGCATTTACATTCATTTGAATCGTAGACGAGGAATGCATAACACTTCGCAATGAATATTATATCTTACCATGAAACATAGAAATGAGATGCGATATCGCGTTTTAAGTAGCATTAGAACTCTATTGCTACGATACCTAGACATCTGCAGACGCTATTTCCTAGCAAGGAATTGTCGCATTAACATTCATTTGAAGGGTAGACGAGGAATACATGATACTTCGCAAACCATATTATATCTTACCATGAAACATAGAAATGAGATGCGATATCGCGTTTTAAGAAGCATTAGAACACTATTGCTACGATACGTAGACATTTGCAAACGCTATTTCCTAGCAAAGAAGTGTCGCATTTACATTCATTTGAAGTGTAGACGAGGAATACATAACACTTCGCAAATCATGTTATATCTTACCATGAAACATAGAAATGAGATGCGATATCGCGTTTTAAGAAGCATTAGAACTCTATTGCTTCGATAGGTAGACATTTGCAAACGCTATTTCCTAGCAAAGAAGTGTCGCATTTACATTCATTTGAAGTGTAGACGAGGAATACATGATACTTCGCAAATCATATTATATCTTACCATGAAACATAGAAATGAGATGCGATATCGCGTTTTAAGAAGCATTAGAACACTATTGCTACGATAGGTAGACATCTGTAAACGCTATTTCCTTGCAAGGAAGTGTCGCATTTACATTCATTTGAAGTGTAGACGAGAAATACATGACACTTCGCAAATCATATTATATCTTACCATGAAACATAGGAATGAGATTCGATATCGCGTTTTAAGAAGCATTAGAAAGCTATTGTTACGATACGTAGACATCTGCAAACGCTATTTCCTAGCGAGGAAGTATCGCATTCACATTCATTTGAAGTGTAGACGAGGAATACATAACACTTCGCAAATCATGTTATATCTTACCATGAAACATAGAAATGAGAAGCGATATCGCGTTTTAAGTAGCATTAGAACTCTATTGCTACGATACCTAGACATCTGCAGACGCTATTTCCTAGCAAAGAAGTGTCGCATTTACATTCATTTGAAGTGTAGACGAGGAATACATAACACTTCGCAAATTATGTTATATCTTACCATGAAACATAGAAATGAGATGCGATATCGCGTTTTAAGAATCACATGAACTCTATTGCTACGATACGTAGATATCTGCAATCGCTATTTCCTTGCAAGGAAGTGTCGCATTTACTTTCATTTGAAATGTAGACGAGGAATACATAACACTTCGCAAATCATATTATATCTTACCATGAAACATAGAAATGAGATGCGTTATCGCGTTTTAAGAAGCATTAGAAAGCTATTGCTACGATACCTAGACATCTGCAGACGCTATTTCCTTGCAAGAAAGTGTCGCATTTACATTCATTTGAAGTGTAGACGAGGAATACATGACACTTCGCAAATCATATTATATCTTACCATGAAACATAGAAATGAGATGCGATATCGCGTTTTAAGAAGCATTAGAACACTATTGCTACGATAGGTAGACATCTGTAAACGCTATTTCCTTGCAAGGAAGTGTCGCATTTACATTCATTTGAAGTGTAGACGAGAAATACATGACACTTCGCAAATCATATTATATCTTACCATGAAACATAGGAATGAGATTCGATATCGCGTTTTAAGAAGCATTAGATAGCTATTGCTACGATACGTAGACATCTGCAAACGCTATTTCCTAGCGAGGAAGTATCGCATTCACATTCATTTGAAGTGTAGACGAGGAATACATAACACTTCGCAAATCATGTTATATCTTACCACGAAACATAGAAATGAGATGCGATATCGCGTTTTAAGTAGCATTAGAACTCTATTGCTACGATACCTAGACATCTGCAGACGCTATTTCCTAGCGAGGAAGTGTGGCATTCACATTCATTTGAAGTGTAGACGAGGAATACATGACACTTCGCAAATCATATTATATCTTACCATGAAACGTAGAAATGAGATGCAATATAGCGTTTTAAGAATCATAAGAACTCTATTTCTACGATACGTAGACATCTGCAAACGCTATTTCCTTGCATGGAAGTGTCGCATCTACATTCATTTGAAACGTAGACGAGGAATGCATAACACTTCGCAATGAATATTATATCTTATCATGAAACATAGATATGAGATGCAATATCTCGTTTTAAGAAGCATTTGAACTCTCTTGCTACGATACCTAGACATCTGCAGACGCTATTTCCTAGCAAGGAAGTGTCGCATTTTGCATTCATTTGAAGTGTAGATGAGGAATACATGATACTTCGCAAATCATATTATATCTATACCATGAAACATAGAAATGAGATTCGATATCGCGTTTTAAGAAGCATTAGAAAGCTATTGCAACGATACGTAGATATCTGCAAACGCTATTTCCTAGCGAGGAAGTATCGCATTCACATTCATTTGAAGTGTAGACGAGGAATACATAACACTTCGCAGATCATGTTATATCTTACCATGAAACATAGAAATGAGATGCGATATCGCGTTTTAAGAATCATATGAACTCTATTGCTACGATACGTAGACATCTGCAATCGCTATTTCCTTGCAAGGAAGTGTCGCATTTACATTCATTTGACGTGTAGGCGAGGAATACATAACACTTCGCAAATCATATTATATCTTACCATGAAACATAGAAATGAGATGCGATATCGCGTTTTAAGAAGCACTAGAACTCTATTGCTACGATACGTAGACATCTGCAAGCGCTATTTCCTTGCAAGGAAGTGTCGCATTTACATTCATTTGAATCGTAGACGAGAAATACATAACACTTCGCCAATCATATTATATCTTACCATGAAGCATAGAAATGAGATGCGATATCGCGTTTTAAGTAGCATTAGAACTCTATTGCTACGATACCTAGACATCGGCAGACGCTATTTCCTAGCAAGGAAGTGTCGCATTCACATTCATTTGAAGTGTAGACGAGGAATACATGATACTTCGCAAATCATATTATATCTTACCATGAAACATAGAAATGAGATGCGATATCGCGTTTTAAGAAGCATTAGAACTCTATTGCTACGATACGTAGACATCTGTAAACGCTATTTCCTTGCAAGGAAGTGTCGCATTTACATTCATTTGAAGTGTAGACGAGAAATACATGACACTTCGCAAATCATATTATATCTTACCATGAAACATAGGAATGAGATTCGATATCGCGTTTTAAGAAGCATTAGAAAGCTATTGTTACGATACGTAGATATCTGCAAACGCTATTTCCTAGCGAGGAAGTATCGCATTCACATTCATTTGAAGTGTAGACGAGGAATACATAACACTTCGCAGATCATGTTATATCTTACCATGAAACATAGAAATGAGATGCGATATCGCGTTTTAAGAATCATATGAACTCTATTGCTACGATACGTAGACATCTGCAATCGCTATTTCCTTGCAAGGAAGTGTCGCATTTACATTCATTTGACGTGTAGGCGAGGAATACATAACACTTCGCAAATCATGTTATATCTTACCATGAAACATAGAAATGAGATGCGATATCGCGTTTTAAGAAGCATCAGAACACTATTGCTACGATAGGTAGACATTTGCAAACGCTATTTCCTAGCAAAGAAGTGTCGCATTTACATTCATTTGAAGTGTAGACGAGGAATACATGAAACTTCGCAAATCATATTATATCTTACCATGAAACATAGAAATGAGATGCGATATCGCGTTTTAAGAAGCATTAGAACACTACTGCTACGATAGGTAGACATCTGTAAACGCTATTTCCTTGCAAGGAAGTGTCGCATTTACATTCATTTGAAGTGTAGACGAGAAATACATGACACTTCGCAAATCATATTATATCTTACCATGAAACATAGGAATGAGATTCGATATCGCGTTTTAAGAAGCATTAGAAAGCTATTGCTACGATATGTAGACATCTGCAAACGCTATTTCCTAGCGAGGAAGTATCGCATTCACATTCATTTGAAGTGTAGACGAGGAATACATAACACTTCGCAAATGATGTTATATCTTACCATGAAACATAGAAATGAGATGCGATATCGCGTTTTAAGTAGCATTAGAACTCTATTGCTACGATACCTAGACATCTGCAGACGCTATTTCCTAGCAAGGAAGTGTCGCATTAACATTCATTTGAAGTGTAGACGAGGAATACATGATACTTCGCAAACCATGTTATATCTTACCATGAAACATAGAAATGAGATGCGATATCGCGTTTTAAGAATCATATGAACTCTATTGCTACGATACGTAGACATCTGCAATCGCTATTTCCTTGCAAGGAAGTGTCGCATTTACTATCATTTGAAATGTAGACGAGGAATACATAACACTTCGCAAATCATATTATATCTTACCATGAAACATAGAAATGAGATGCGTTATCGCGTTTTAAGAAGCATTAGAAAGCTATTGCTACGATACCTAGACATCTGCAGACGCTATTTCCTAGCAAGGAAGTGTCGCATTAACATTCATTTGAAGTGTAGACGAGGAATACATGATACTTCGCAAATCGTATTATATCTTACCATGAAACATTGAAATGAGATGCGATATCGCGTTTCAAGAAGCATTAGGACACTATTGCTACGATAGGTAGACATCTGCAAACGCTATTTCCTTGCAAGGAAGTGTCGCATTTACATTCATTTGAAGTGTAGACGAGAAATACATGACACTTCGCAAATCATATTATATCTTACCATGAAACATAGAAATGAGATTCGATATCGCGTTTTAAGAAGCATTAGAACCCTATTGCTACGATACGTAGACATCTGCAAACGCTATTTCCTTGCAAGGAAGTGTCGCATTTACATTCAGTTGAATCGTAGACGAGGAATGCATAACACTTCGCAATGAATATTATATCTTATCAGGAAACATAGATATGAGATGCAATATCTCGCTTTAAGAATCATATGAACTCTATTGCTACGATACGTAGACATCTGCAGACGATATTGCCTAGCAAGGAAGTGTCGCATTTACATTCATTTGATGTGTAGACGAGGAATACGTGATACTTCGCAAATCATATTATATCTTACCATGAAACATAGAAATGAGACGCGATATCGCGTTTTAAGAATCATATGAACTCTATTGCTACGATACGTAGACATCTGCAATCGCTATTTCCTTGCAAGGAAGTGTCGCATTTACTTTCATTTGAAGTGTAGACGAGGAATACATAACACTTCGCAAATCATATTATATCTTACCATGAAACATAGAAATGTGATGCGATATCGCGTTTTAAGAATCATAAGAACTCTATTGCTACGATACGTAGACATCTGCAAACGCTATTTCCTTGCAAGGAAGTGTCGCATTTACATTCATTTGAATCGTAGACGAGGAATGCATAACACTTCGCAATGAATATTATATCTTACCATGAAACATAGAAATGAGATGCGATATCGCGTTTTAAGTAGCATTAGAACTCTATTGCTACGATACCTAGACATCTGCAGACGCTATTTCCTAGCAAGGAATTGTCGCATTAACATTCATTTGAAGGGTAGACGAGGAATACATGATACTTCGCAAACCATATTATATCTTACCATGAAACATAGAAATGAGATGCGATATCGCGTTTTAAGAAGCATTAGAACACTATTGCTACGATACGTAGACATTTGCAAACGCTATTTCCTAGCAAAGAAGTGTCGCATTTACATTCATTTGAAGTGTAGACGAGGAATACATAACACTTCGCAAATCATGTTATATCTTACCATGAAACATAGAAATGAGATGCGATATCGCGTTTTAAGAAGCATTAGAACTCTATTGCTACGATAGGTAGACATTTGCAAACGCTATTTCCTAGCAAAGAAGTGTCGCATTTACATTCATTTGAAGTGTAGACGAGGAATACATGATACTTCGCAAATCATATTATATCTTACCATGAAACATAGAAATGAGATGCGATATCGCGTTTTAAGAAGCATTAGAACACTATTGCTACGATAGGTAGACATCTGTAAACGCTATTTCCTTGCAAGGAAGTGTCGCATTTACATTCATTTGAAGTGTAGACGAGAAATACATGACACTTCGCAAATCATATTATATCTTACCATGAAACATAGGAATGAGATTCGATATCGCGTTTTAAGAAGCATTAGAAAGCTATTGTTACGATACGTAGACATCTGCAAACGCTATTTCCTAGCGAGGAAGTATCGCATTCACATTCATTTGAAGTGTAGACGAGGAATACATAACACTTCGCAAATCATGTTATATCTTACCATGAAACATAGAAATGAGAAGCGATATCGCGTTTTAAGTAGCATTAGAACTCTATTGCTACGATACCTAGACATCTGCAGACGCTATTTCCTAGCAAAGAAGTGTCGCATTTACATTCATTTGAAGTGTAGACGAGGAATACATAACACTTCGCAAATTATGTTATATCTTACCATGAAACATAGAAATGAGATGCGATATCGCGTTTTAAGAATCACATGAACTCTATTGCTACGATACGTAGATATCTGCAATCGCTATTTCCTTGCAAGGAAGTGTCGCATTTACTTTCATTTGAAATGTAGACGAGGAATACATAACACTTCGCAAATCATATTATATCTTACCATGAAACATAGAAATGAGATGCGTTATCGCGTTTTAAGAAGCATTAGAAAGCTATTGCTACGATACCTAGACATCTGCAGACGCTATTTCCTTGCAAGAAAGTGTCGCATTTACATTCATTTGAAGTGTAGACGAGGAATACATGACACTTCGCAAATCATATTATATCTTACCATGAAACATAGAAATGAGATGCGATATCGCGTTTTAAGAAGCATTAGAACACTATTGCTACGATAGGTAGACATCTGTAAACGCTATTTCCTTGCAAGGAAGTGTCGCATTTACATTCATTTGAAGTGTAGACGAGAAATACATGACACTTCGCAAATCATATTATATCTTACCATGAAACATAGGAATGAGATTCGATATCGCGTTTTAAGAAGCATTAGATAGCTATTGCTACGATACGTAGACATCTGCAAACGCTATTTCCTAGCGAGGAAGTATCGCATTCACATTCATTTGAAGTGTAGACGAGGAATACATAACACTTCGCAAATCATGTTATATCTTACCACGAAACATAGAAATGAGATGCGATATCGCGTTTTAAGTAGCATTAGAACTCTATTGCTACGATACCTAGACATCTGCAGACGCTATTTCCTAGCGAGGAAGTGTGGCATTCACATTCATTTGAAGTGTAGACGAGGAATACATGACACTTCGCAAATCATATTATATCTTACCATGAAACGTAGAAATGAGATGCAATATAGCGTTTTAAGAATCATAAGAACTCTATTTCTACGATACGTAGACATCTGCAAACGCTATTTCCTTGCATGGAAGTGTCGCATCTACATTCATTTGAAACGTAGACGAGGAATGCATAACACTTCGCAATGAATATTATATCTTATCATGAAACATAGATATGAGATGCAATATCTCGTTTTAAGAAGCATTTGAACTCTCTTGCTACGATACCTAGACATCTGCAGACGCTATTTCCTAGCAAGGAAGTGTCGCATTTTGCATTCATTTGAAGTGTAGATGAGGAATACATGATACTTCGCAAATCATATTATATCTATACCATGAAACATAGAAATGAGATTCGATATCGCGTTTTAAGAAGCATTAGAAAGCTATTGCAACGATACGTAGATATCTGCAAACGCTATTTCCTAGCGAGGAAGTATCGCATTCACATTCATTTGAAGTGTAGACGAGGAATACATAACACTTCGCAGATCATGTTATATCTTACCATGAAACATAGAAATGAGATGCGATATCGCGTTTTAAGAATCATATGAACTCTATTGCTACGATACGTAGACATCTGCAATCGCTATTTCCTTGCAAGGAAGTGTCGCATTTACATTCATTTGACGTGTAGGCGAGGAATACATAACACTTCGCAAATCATATTATATCTTACCATGAAACATAGAAATGAGATGCGATATCGCGTTTTAAGAAGCACTAGAACTCTATTGCTACGATACGTAGACATCTGCAAGCGCTATTTCCTTGCAAGGAAGTGTCGCATTTACATTCATTTGAATCGTAGACGAGAAATACATAACACTTCGCCAATCATATTATATCTTACCATGAAGCATAGAAATGAGATGCGATATCGCGTTTTAAGTAGCATTAGAACTCTATTGCTACGATACCTAGACATCGGCAGACGCTATTTCCTAGCAAGGAAGTGTCGCATTCACATTCATTTGAAGTGTAGACGAGGAATACATGATACTTCGCAAATCATATTATATCTTACCATGAAACATAGAAATGAGATGCGATATCGCGTTTTAAGAAGCATTAGAACTCTATTGCTACGATACGTAGACATCTGTAAACGCTATTTCCTTGCAAGGAAGTGTCGCATTTACATTCATTTGAAGTGTAGACGAGAAATACATGACACTTCGCAAATCATATTATATCTTACCATGAAACATAGGAATGAGATTCGATATCGCGTTTTAAGAAGCATTAGAAAGCTATTGTTACGATACGTAGACATCTGCAAACGCTATTTCCTAGCGAGGAAGTATCGCATTCACATTCATTTGAAGTGTAGACGAGGAATACATAACACTTCGCAAATCATGTTATATCTTACCATGAAACATAGAAATGAGAAGCGATATCGCGTTTTAAGTAGCATTAGAACTCTATTGCTACGATACCTAGACACCTGCAGACGCTATTTCCTAGCAAAGAAGTGTCGCATTTACATTCATTTGAAGTGTAGACGAGGAATACATAACACTTCGCAAATTATGTTATATCTTACCATGAAACATAGAAATGAGATGCGATATCGCGTTTTAAGAATCACATGAACTCTATTGCTACGATACGTAGACATCTGCAATCGCTATTTCCTTGCAAGGAAGTGTCGCATTTACTTTCATTTGAAATGTAGACGAGGAATACATAACACTTCGCAAATCATATTATATCTTACCATGAAACATAGAAATGAGATGCGTTATTGCGTTTTAAGAAGCATTAGAAAGCTATTGCTACGATACCTAGACATCTGCAGACGCTATTTCCTTGCAAGAAAGTGTCGCATTTACATTCATTTGAAGTGTAGACGAGGAATACATGACACTTCGCAAATCATATTATATCTTACCATGAAACATAGAAATGAGATGCGATATCGCGTTTTAAGAAGCATTAGAACACTATTGCTACGATAGGTAGACATCTGTAAACGCTATTTCCTTGCAAGGAAGTGTCGCATTTACATTCATTTGAAGTGTAGACGAGAAATACATGACACTTCGCAAATCATATTATATCTTACCATGAAACATAGGAATGAGATTCGATATCGCGTTTTAAGAAGCATTAGATAGCTATTGCTACGATACGTAGACATCTGCAAACGCTATTTCCTAGCGAGGAAGTATCGCATTCACATTCATTTGAAGTGTAGACGAGGAATACATAACACTTCGCAAATCATGTTATATCTTACCACGAAATATAGAAATGAGATGCGATATCGCGTTTTAAGTAGCATTAGAACTCTATTGCTACGATACCTAGACATCTGCAGACGCTATTTCCTAGCGAGGAAGTGTGGCATTCACATTCATTTGAAGTGTAGACGAGGAATACATGACACTTCGCAAATCATATTATATCTTACCATGAAACGTAGAAATGAGATGCAATATAGCGTTTTAAGAATCATAAGAACTCTATTTCTACGATACGTAGACATCTGCAAACGCTATTTCCTTGCATGGAAGTGTCGCATTTACATTCATTTGAAACGTAGACGAGGAATGCATAACACTTCGCAATGAATATTATATCTTATCATGAAACATAGATATGAGATGCATTATCTCGTTTTAAGAAGCATTTGAACTCTCTTGCTACGATACCTAGACATCTGCAGACGCTATTTCCTAGCAAGGAAGTGTCGCATTTTGCATTCATTTGAAGTGTAGATGAGGAATACATGATACTTCGCAAATCATATTATATCTATACCATGAAACATAGAAATGAGATTCGATATCGCGTTTTAAGAAGCATTAGAAAGCTATTGCAACGATACGCAGATATCTGCAAACGCTATTTCCTAGCGAGGAAGTATCGCATTCACATTCATTTGAAGTGTAGACGAGGAATACATAACACTTCGCAAATCATGTTATATCTTACCATGAAACATAGAAATGAGATGCTATATCGCGTTTTAAGAATCATATGAACTCTATTGCTACGATACGTAGACATCTGCAATCGCTATTTCCTTGCAAGGAAGTGTCGCATTTACATTCATTTGACGTGTAGGCGAGGAATACATAACACTTCGCAAATCATATTATATCTTACCATGAAACATAGAAATGAGATGCGATATCGCGTTTTAAGAAGCACTAGAACTCTATTGCTACGATACGTAGACATCTGCAAGCGCTATTTCCTTGCAAGGAAGTGTCGCATTTACATTCATTTGAATCGTAGACGAGAAATACATAACACTTCGCCAATCATATTATATCTTACCATGAAGCATAGAAATGAGATGCGATATCGCGTTTTAAGTAGCATTAGAACTCTATTGCTACGATACCTAGACATCGGCAGACGCTATTTCCTAGCAAGGAAGTGTCGCATTCACATTCATTTGAAGTGTAGACGAGGAATACATGATACTTCGCAAATCATATTATATCTTACCATGAAACATAGAAATGAGATGCGATATCGCGTTTTAAGAAGCATTAGAACTCTATTGCTACGATACGTAGATATCTGCAAACGCTATTTCCTTGCAAGGAAGTGTCGCATTTACATTCATTTGAATCGTAGACGGGGAATGCATAACACTTCGCAATGAATATTATATCTCATCATGAAACATAGATATGAGATGCGATATCGCGTTTTAAGAAGCATTAGATCACTATTGCTACGATAGGTAGACATTTGCAAACGCTATTTCCTAGCAAAGAAGTGTCGCATTTACATTCATTTGAAGTGTAGACGAGGAATACATAACACTTCGCAAATCATATTATATCTTACCATGAAGCACAGAAATGAGATGCGATATCGCGTTTTAAGTAGCATTAGAACATTATTGCTACGATAGGTAGACATTTGCAAACGCTATTTCCTAGCAAAGAAGTGTCGCATTTACATTCATTTGAAGTGTAGACGAGGAATACATAACACTTCGCAAATCATATTATATCTTACCATGAAACATAGAAATGAGATGCGATATCGCGTTCTATGAAGCATTAGAACACTATTGCTACGATACGTAGACATCTGCAAACGCTATTTCCTTGCAAGGAAGTGTCGCATTTACATTCATTTGAATCGTAAACGAGGAATGCATAACACTTCGCAATGAATATTATATCTTATGAGGAAACATAGATATGAGATGCAATATCTCGCTTTAAGAATCATATGAACTCTATTGCTACGATACGGAGACATCTGCAGACGCTATTGCCTAGGAAGGAAGTGTCGCATTTACATTCATTTGAAGTGTAGACGAGGAATACATGATACTTCGCATATCATATTATATCTATACCATGAAACATAGAAATAAGATTCGATATCGCGTTTTAAGAAGCATTAGAAAGCTATTGCTACGATACGTAGATATCTGCAAACGCTATTTCCTAGCGAGGAAGTATCGCATTCACATTCATTTGAAGTGTAGACGAGGAATACATAACACTTCGCAAATCATGTTATATCTTACCATGAAACATAGAAATGAGAAGCGATATCGCGTTTTAAGTAGCATTAGAGCTCTATTGCTACGATACCTAGACATCTGCAGACGCTATTTCCTAGCAAAGAAGTGTCGCATTTACATTCATTTGAAGTGTAGACGAGGAATACATAACACTTCGCAAATTATGTTATATCTTACCATGAAACATAGAAATGAGATGCGATATCGCGTTTTAAGAATCACATGAACTCTATTGCTACGATACGTAGACATCTGCAATCGCTATTTCCTTGCAAGGAAGTGTCGCATTTACTTTCATTTGAAATGTAGACGAGGAATACATAACACTTCGCAAATCATATTATATCTTACCATGAAACATAGAAATGAGATGCGTTATCGCGTTTTAAGAAGCATTAGAAAGCTATTGCTACGATACCTAGACATCTGCAGACGCTATTTCCTTGCAAGAAAGTGTCGCATTTACATTCATTTGAAGTGTAGACGAGGAATACATGACACTTCGCAAATCATATTATATCTTACCATGAAACATAGAAATGAGATGCGATATCGCGTTTTAAGAAGCATTAGAACACTATTGCTACGATAGGTAGACATCTGTAAACGCTATTTCCTTGCAAGGAAGTGTCGCATTTACATTCATTTGAAGTGTAGACGAGAAATACATGACACTTCGCAAATCATATTATATCTTACCATGAAACATAGGAATGAGATTCGACATCGCGTTTTAAGAAGCATTAGATAGCTATTGCTACGATACGTAGACATCTGCAAACGCTATTTCCTAGCGAGGAAGTATCGCATTCACATTCATTTGAAGTGTAGACGAGGAATACATAACACTTCGCAAATCATGTTATATCTTACCACGAAACATAGAAATGAGATGCGATATCGCGTTTTAAGTAGCATTAGAACTCTATTGCTACGATACCTAGACAGCTGCAGACGCTATTTCCTAGCAAGGAAGTGTCGCATTAACATTCATTTGAAGTGTAGACGAGGAATACATGATACTTCGCAAACCATATTATATCTTACCATGAAACATAGAAATGAGATGCGATATCGCGTTTTAAGAAGCATTAGAACACTATTGCTACGATAGGTAGACATCTGCAAACGCTATTTCCTAGCGAGGAAGTGTCGCATTCACATTCATTTGAATTGTAGACGAGGAATACATGACACTTCGCAAATCATATTATATCTTACCATGAAACGTAGAAGTGAGATGCAATATAGCGTTTTTAGAATCATAAGAACTCTATTGCTACGATACGTAGACATCTGCAAATGCTATTTCCTTGCATGGAAGTGTCGCATTTACATTCATTTGAATCGTAGACGAGGAATGCATAACACTTCGCAATGAATATTATATCTTATCATCAAACATAGATATGAGATGCAATATCTCGTTTTAAGAAGCATTAGAAAGCTATTGCTACGATACGTAGACATCTGCAAACGCTATTTCCTAGCGAGGAAGTATCGCATTCACATTCATTTGATGTGTAGACGAGGAATACATAACACTTCGCAAATCATATTATATCTTATCATGAAACATAGAAATGGGATGCGATATCGCGTTTTAAGAAGCATTAGAACTCTATTGCTACGGTACGTAGACATCTGCAAACGCTATTTCCTAGCGAGGAAGTGTGGCATTCACATTCATTTGAAGTGTAGACGAGGAATACATGACACTTCGCAAATCATATTATATCTTACCATGAAACGTAGAAATGAGATGCAATATAGCGTTTTAAGAATCATAAGAACTCTATTTCTACGATACGTAGACATCTGCAAACGCTATTTCCTTGCATGGAAGTGTCGCATTTACATTCATTTGAAACGTAGACGAGGAATGCATAACACTTCGCAATGAATATTATATCTTATCATGAAACATAGATATGAGATGCAATATCTCGTTTTAAGAAGCATTTGAACTCTCTTGCTACGATACCTAGACATCTGCAGACGCTATTTCCTAGCAAGGAAGTGTCGCATTCTGCATTCATTTGAAGTGTAGATGAGGAATACATGATACTTCGCAAATCATATTATATCTATACCATGAAACATAGAAATGAGATTCGATATCGCGTTTTAAGAAGCATTAGAAAGCTATTGCTACGATACGTAGATATCTGCAAACGCTATTTCCTAGCGAGGAAGTATCGCATTCACATTCATTTGAAGTGTAGACGAGGAATACATAACACTTCGCAAATCATGTTATATCTTACCATGAAACATAGAAATGAGATGCGATATCGCGTTTTAAGAATCATATGAACTCTATTGCTACGATACGTAGACATCTGCAATCGCTATTTCCTTGCAAGGAAGTGTCGCATTTACATTCATTTGACGTGTAGGCGAGGAATACATAACACTTCGCAAATCATATTATATCTTACCATGAAACATAGAAATGAGATGCGATATCGCGTTTTAAGAAGCACTAGAACTCTATTGCTACGATACGTAGACATCTGCAAGCGCTATTTCCTTGCAAGGAAGTGTCGCATTTACATTCATTTGAATCGTAGACGAGAAATACATAACACTTCGCCAATCATATTATATCTTACCATGAAGCATAGAAATGAGATGCGATATCGCGTTTTAAGAAGCATTAGAACTCTATTGCTACGATACGTAGACATCTGCAAACGCTATTTCCTAGCGAGGAAGTGTCGCATTCACATTCATTTGAAGTGTAGACGAGTAATACATGACACTTCGCAAATCATATTATATCTTACCATGAAACGTAGAAATGAGATGCGATATCGCGTTTTAAGAAGCATTAGAACACTATTGCTACGATATGTAGACATTTGCAAACGCTATTTCCTAGCAAAGAAGTGTCGCATTTACATTCATTTGAAGTGTAGACGAGGAATACATAAAACTTCGCAAATCATATTATATCTTACCATGAAACATAGAAATGAGATGCGATATCGCGTTTTAAGAAGCATTAGAACTCTATTGCTACGATACCTAGACATCTGCAGACGCTATTTCCTTGCAAGGAAGTGTCGCATTTACATTCATTTGAAGTGTAGACGAGGAATACATGACACTTCGCAAATCATATTATATCTTACCATGAAGCATAGAAATGAGATGCGATATCGCGTTTTAAGTAGCATTAGAACTCTATTGCTACGATACCTAGACATAGGCAGACGCTATTTCCTAGCAAGGAAGTGTCGCATTTACATTCATTTAGAAGTGTAGACGAGGAATACATGATACTTCGCAAATCATATTATATCTTACCAAGAAATATAGAAATGAGATGCGATATCGCGTTTTAAGAAGCATTAGAACATTATTGCTACGATAGGTAGACATTTGCAAACGCTATTTCCTAGCAAAGAAGTGTCGCATTTACATTCATTTGAAGTGTAGACGAGGAATACATAACACTTCGCAAATCATATTATATCTTACCATGAAACATAGAAATGAGATGCGATATCGCGTTCTATGAAGCATTAGAACACTATTGCTACGATACGTAGACATCTGCAAACGCTATTTCCTTGCAAGGAAGTGTCGCATTTACATTCATTTGAATCGTAGACGAGGAATGCATAACACTTCGCAATGAATATTATATCTTATCAGGAAACATAGATATGAGATGCAATATCTCGCTTTAAGAATCATATGAACTCTATTGCTACGATACGGAGACATCTGCAGACGCTATTGCCTAGGACGGAAGTGTCGCATTTACATTCATTTGAAGTGTAGACGAGGAATACATGATACTTCGCATATCATATTATATCTATACCATGAAACATAGAAATGAGATTCGATATCGCGTTTTAAGAAGCATTAGAAAGCTATTGCTACGATACGTAGATATCTGCAAACGCTATTTCCTAGCGAGGAAGTATCGCATTCACATTCATTTGAAGTGTAGACGAGGAATACATAACACTTCGCAAATCATGTTATATCTAACCATGAAACATAGAAATGAGATGCGATATCGCGTTTTAAGAAGCATTAGAACACTATTGCTACGATAGGTAGACATTTGCAAACGCTATTTCCTAGCAAAGAAGTGTCGCATTTTCATTCATTTGAAGTGTAGATGAGGAATACATAAAACTTCGCAAATCATATTATATCTTACCATGAAACATAGAAATGAGATGCGATATCGCGTTTTAAGAAGCATTAGAACTCTATTGCTACGATACCTAGACATCTGCAAACGCTATTTCCTTGCAAGGAAGTGTCGCATTTACATTCATTTGAATCGTAGACGGGGAATGCATAACACTTCGCAATGAATATTATATCTCATCATGAAACATAGATATGAGATGCAATATCTCGTTTTAAGAAGCGTTTGAACTCTATTGCTTCGATACGTAGACATCTGCAAACGCTATTTCCTTGCAAGGAAGTGTCGCATTTACATTCATTTGAAGTGTAGACGAGGAATACATAACGCTTCGCAAATCATATTATATCTTACCATGAAGCATAGAAATGAGATGCGATATCGCGTTTTAAGTAGCATTAGAACTCTATTGCTACGATACCTAGACATCGGCAGACGCTATTTCCTAGCAAGGAAGTGTCGCATTTACATTCATTTGAAGTGTAGACGAGGAATACATGATACTTCGCAAATCATATTATATCTTACCAAGAAACATAGAAATGAGATGCGATATCGCGTTTTAAGAAGCATTAGAACATTATTGCTACGATAGGTAGACATTTGCAAACGCTATTTCCTAGCAAAGAAGTGTCGCATTTACATTCATTTGAAGTGTAGACGAGGAATACATAACACTTCGCAAATCATATTATATCTTACCATGAAACATAGAAATGAGATGCGATATCGTGTTCTAAGAAGCATTAGAACACCATTGCTACGATACGTGGACATCTGCAAACGCTATTTCCTTGCAAGGAAGTGTCGCATTTACATTCATTTGAATCATAGACGAGGAATGCATAACACTTCGCAATGAATATTATATCTTATCAGGAAACATAGATATGAGATGCAATATCTCGCTTTAAGAATCATATGAACTCTATTGCTACGATACGGAGACATCTGCAGACGCTATTGCCTAGGAAGGAAGTGTCGCATTTACATTCATTTGTTGTGTAGACGAGGAATACGTGATACTTCGCAAATCATATTATATCTTACCATGAAACATAGAGATGAGATGCGATATCGCGTTTTAAGAAGCATTTGAACTCTATTGCTTCGATACGTGGACATCTGCAAACGCTATTTCCTTCCAAGGAAGTGTCGCATTTACATTCATTTGAAGTGTAGACGAGGAATACATGACACTTCGCAAATCATATTATATCTTACCATGAATCATAGAAATGAGATTCGATATCGCGTTTTAAGAAGCATTAGAAAGCTATTGCTACGATACGTAGACATCTGCAAACGCTATCTCCTAGCGAGGAAGTATCGCATTCACAATCATTTGAAGTGTAGACGAGGAATACATAACACCTCGCAAATCATGTTATATCTTACCATGAAACATAGAAATGAGATGCGATATCGCGTTTTAAGAATCATATGAAATCTATTGCTACGATACGTAGACATCTGCAATCGCTATTTCCTTGCAAGGAAGTGTCGCATTTACTTCCATTTCAAGTGTAGACGAGGAATACATAACACTTCGCAAATCATATTATATCTTACCATGAAACATAGAGATGAGATGCGATATCGCGTTTTAAGAAGCATTTGAACTCTATTGCTTCGATACGTAGACATCTGCAAACGCTATTTCCTTCCAAGGAAGTGTAGCATTTACATTCATTTGAAGTGTAGACTAGGAATACATGACACTTCGCAAATCATATTATATCTTACCATGAATCATAGAAATGAGATTTGATATCGCGTTTTAAGAAGCATTAGAAAGCTATTGCTACGATACGTAGACATCTGCAAACGCTATTTCCTAGCGAGGAAGTATCGCATTCACATTCATTTGAAGTGTTGACGAGGAATACATAACACTTCGCAAATCATGTTATAGCTTACCATGAAACATAGAAATGAGATGCGATATCGCGTTTTAAGAATCATATGAACTCTATTGCTACGATACGTAGACAACTGCAATCGCTATTTCCTTGCAAGGAAGTGTCGCATTTACTTTCATTTGAAGTGTAGACGAGGAATACATAACACTTCGCAAATCATATTATATCTTACCATGAAACATAGAAATGAGATGCGATATCGCGTTTTAAGAATCATAAGAACTCTATTGCTACGATACGTAGACATCTGCAAACGCTATTTCCTTGCAAGGAAGTGTCGCATTTACATTCATTTGAATCGTAGACGAGGAATGCATAACACTTCGCAATGAATATTATATCTTACCATGAAACATAGAAATGAGATGCGATATCGCGTTTTAAGTAGCATTAGAACTCTATTGCTACGATACCTAGACATCTGCAGACGCTATTTCCTAGCAAGGAATTGTCGCATTAACATTCATTTGAAGTGTAGACGAGGAATACATGATACTTCGCAAACCATATTATATCTTACCATGAAACATAGAAATGAGATGCGATATCGCGTTTTAAGAAGCATTAGAAAGCTATTGCTACGATACGTAGACATCTGCAAACGCTATTTCCTAGCGAGGAAGTATCGCATTCACATTCATTTGAAGTGTAGACGAGGAATACATAACACTTCGCAAATCATGTTATATCTTACCATGAAACATAGAAATGAGATGCGATATCGCGTTTTAAGTAGCATTAGAACTTTATTGCTACGATACCCAGACATCTGCAGACGCTATTTCCTAGCAAGGAAGTGTCGCATTAACATTCATTTGAAGTGTAGACGAGGAATACATGATACTTCGCAAACCATATTATATCTTACCATGAAACATAGAAATGAGATGCGATATCGCGTTTTAAGAAGCATTAGAACACTATTGCTACGATAGGTAGACATTTGCAAACGCTATTTCCTAGCAAAGACGTGTCGCATTTACATTCATTTGAAGTGTAGACGAGGAATACATAACACTTCGCAAATCATGTTATATCTTACCATGAAACATAGAAATGAGATGCGATATCGCGTTTTAAGAAGCATTAGAACACTATTGCTACGATAGGTAGACATTTGCAAACGCTATTTCCTAGCAAAGAAGTGTCGCATTTACATTCATTTGAAGTGTAGACGAGGAATACATGATACTTCGCAAATCATATTATTTCTTACCATGAAACATAGAAATGAGATGCGATATCGCGTTTTAAGAAGCATTAGAACACTATTGCTACGATAGGTAGACATCTGTAAACGCTATTTCCTTGCAAGGAAGTGTCGCATTTACATTCATTTGAAGTGTAGACGAGAGATACATGACACTTCGCAAATCATATTATATCTTACCATGAAACATAGGAATGAGATTCGATATCGCGTTTTAAGAAGCATTAGAAAGCTATTGCTACGATACGTAGACATCTGCAAACGCTATTTCCTAGCGAGGAAGTATCGCATTCACATTCATTTGAAGTGTAGACGAGGAATACATAACACTTCGCAAATCATATTATATCTTACCATGAAACATAGAAATGAGATGCGATATCGCGTTTTAAGAATCATATGAACTCTATTGCTACGATACGTAGACATCTGCAATCGCTATTTCCTTGCAAGGAAGTGTCGCATTTACTTTCATTTGAAATGTAGACGAGGAATACATAACACTTCGCAAATCATATTATATCTTACCATGAAACATAGAAATGATATGCGTTATCGCGTTTTAAGAAGCATTAGAAAGCTATTGCTACGATACCTAGACATCTGCAGACGCTATTTCCTTGCAAGGAAGTGTCGCATTTACATTCATTTGAAGTGAAGACGAGGAATACATGACACTTCGCAAATCATATTATATCTTACCATGAAACATAGAAATGAGATGCGATATCGCGTTTTAAGAAGCATTAGAACACTAATGCTACGATAGGTAGACATCTGTAAACGCTATTTCCTTGCAAGGAAGTGTCGCATTTACATTCATTTAAAGTGTAGTCGAGAAATACATGACACTTCGCAAATCATATTATATCTTGCCATGAAACATAGAAATGAGATTCGATATCGCGTTTTAAGAAGCATTAGGAAGCTATTGCTACGATACGTAGACATCTGCAAACGCTATTTCCTAGCGAGGAAGTATCGCATTCACATTCATTTGAAGTGTAGACGAGAGATACATGACACTTCGCAAATCATATTATATCTTACCATGAAACATAGGAATGAGATTCGATATCGCGTTTTAAGAAGCATTAGAAAGCTATTGCTACGATACGTAGACATCTGCAAACGCTATTTCCTAGCGAGGAAGTATCGCATTCACATTCATTTGAAGTGTAGACGAGGAATACATAACACTTCGCAAATCATATTATATCTTACCATGAAACATAGAAATGAGATGCGATATCGCGTTTTAAGAATCATATGAACTCTATTGCTACGATACGTAGACATCTGCAATCGCTATTTCCTTGCAAGGAAGTGTCGCATTTACTTTCATTTGAAATGTAGACGAGGAATACATAACACTTCGCAAATCATATTATATCTTACCATGAAACATAGAAATGATATGCGTTATCGCGTTTTAAGAAGCATTAGAAAGCTATTGCTACGATACCTAGACATCTGCAGACGCTATTTCCTTGCAAGGAAGTGTCGCATTTACATTCATTTGAAGTGTAGACGAGGAATACATGACACTTCGCAAATCATATTATATCTTACCATGAAACATAGAAATGAGATGCGATATCGCGTTTTAAGAAGCATTAGAACACTAATGCTACGATAGGTAGACATCTGTAAACGCTATTTCCTTGCAAGGAAGTGTCGCATTTACATTCATTTAAAGTGTAGACGAGAAATACATGACACTTCGCAAATCATATTATATCTTACCATGAAACATAGAAATGAGATTCGATATCGCGTTTTAAGAAGCATTAGGAAGCTATTGCTACGATACGTAGACATCTGCAAACGCTATTTCCTAGCGAGGAAGTATCGCATTCACATTCATTTGAAGTGTAGACGAGGAATACATAACACTTCGCAAATCATGTTATATCTTACCATGAAACATAGAAATGAGATGCGATATCGCGTTTTAAGTATCATATGAACTCTATTGCTACGATACGTAGACATCTGCAATCGCTATTTCCTTGCAAGGAAGTGTCGCATTAACATTCATTTGAAGTGTAGACGAGGAATACATAACACTTCGCAAATCATATTATATCTTACCATGAAACATAGAAATGAGATGCGATATCGCGTTTTAAGAATCATAAGAACTCTATTGCTACGATACGTAGACATCTGCAAACGCTATTTCCTTGCAAGGAAGTGTCGCATTTACATTCATTTGAATCGTAGACGAGGAATGCATAACACTTCGCAATGAATATTATATCTTACCATGAAACATAGAAATGAGATGCGATATCGCGTTTTAAGTAGCATTAGAACTCTATTGCTACGATACCTAGACATCTGCAGACGCTATTTCCTAGCAAGGAATTGTCGCATTAACATTCATTTGAAGTGTAGACGAGGAATACATGATACTCCGCAAACCATATTATATCTTACCATGAAACATAGAAATGAGATGCGATATCGCGTTTTAAGAAGAATTAGAACACTATTGCTACGATAGGTAGACATTTGCAAACGCTATTTCCTAGCAAAGAAGTGTCGCATTTACATTCATTTGAAGTGTAGACGAGGAATACATAACACTTCGCAAATCATGTTATATCTTACCATGAAACATAGAAATGAGATGCGATATCGCGTTTTAAGAAGCATTAGAACACTATTGCTACGATAGGTAGACATTTGCAAACGCTATTTCCTAGCAAAGAAGTGTCGCATTTACATTCATTTGAAGTGTAGACGAGGAATACATGATACTTCGCAAATCATATTATATCTTACCATGAAACATAGAAATGAGATGCGATATCGCGTTTTAAGAAGCATTAGAACACTATTGCTACGATAGGTAGACATCTGTAAACGCTATTTCCTTGCAAGGAAGTGTCGCATTTACATTCATTTGAAGTGTAGACGAGAAATACATGACACTTCGCAAATCATATTATATCTTACCATGAAACATAGGAATGAGATTCGATATCGCGTTTTAAGAAGCATTAGAAAGCTATTGCTACGATATGTAGACATCTGCAAACGCTATTTCCTAGCGAGGAAGTATCGCATTCACGTTCATTTGAAGTGTAGACGAGGAATACATAACACTTCGCAAATCATGTTATATCTTACCATGAAACATAGAAATGAGATGCGATATCGCGTTTTAAGTAGCATTAGAACTCTATTGCTACGATACCTAGACATCTGCAGACGCTATTTCCTAGCAAGGAAGTGTCGCATTAACATTCATTTGAAGTGTAGACGAGGAATACATGATACTTCGCAAACCATGTTATATCTTACCATGAAACATAGAAATGAGATGCGATATCGCGTTTTAAGAATCATATGAACTCTATTGCTACGATACGTAGACATCTGCAGACGATATTGCCTAGCAAGGAAGTGTCGCATTTACATTCATTTGAAGTGTAGACGAGGAATACATAACACTTCGCAAATCATATTATATCTTACCATGAAACATAGAAATGAGATTCGATATCGCGTTTTAAGAAGCATTAGAAAGCTATTGCTACGATACGTAGACATCTGCAAACGCTATTTCCTAGCAAGGATGTATCGCATTCACATTCATTTGAAGTGTAGACGAGGAATACATGATACTTCGCAAACCATATTATATCTTACCATGAAACATAGAAATGAGATGCGATATCGCGTTTTAAGAAGCATTAGAACACTATTGCTACGATAGGTAGACATTTGCAAACGCTATTTCCTAGCAAAGAAGTGTCGCATTTACATTCATTTGAAGTGTAGACGAGGAATACATAACACTTCGCAAATCATGTTATATCTTACCATGAAACATAGAAATGAGATGCGATATCGCGTTTTAAGAATCATATGAACTCTATTGCTACGATACGTAGACATCTGCAATCGCTATTTCCTTGCAAGGAAGTGTCGCATTTACTTTCATTTGAAATGTAGACGAGGAATACATAACACTTCGCAAATCATATTATATCTTACAATGAAACATAGAAATGAGATGCGTTATCGCGT
The DNA here is from genome assembly GCF_050948175.1 of Xylocopa sonorina. Lineage (NCBI taxonomy): Eukaryota > Metazoa > Arthropoda > Insecta > Hymenoptera > Apidae > Xylocopa > Xylocopa sonorina. Next base: position 66,632 of record NW_027490222.1, on the reverse strand, counting down.
TTTAAGAAGCATTAGAAAGCTATTGCTACGATACCTAGACATCTGCAGACGCTATTTCCTTGCAAGGAAGTGTCGCATTTACATTCATTTGAAGTGTAGACGAGGAATACATGACACTTCGCAAATCATATTATATCTTACCATGAAACATAGAAATGAGATGCGATATCGCGTTTTAAGAAGCATTAGAACACTATTGCTACGATAGGTAGATATTTGAAAACGCTATTTCCTTGCAAGGAAGTGTCGCATTTACATTCATTTGAATCGTAGACGAGGAATACATAACACTTCGCAAATCATATTATATCTTACCATGAAACATAGAAATGAGATGCGATATCGCGTTTTAAGAAGCATTAGAACACTATTGCTACGATAGGTAGACATCTGTAAACGCTATTTCCTTGCAAGGAAGTGTCGCATTTACATTCATTTGAAGTGTAGACGAGAAATACATGACACTTCGCAAATCATATTATATCTTACCATGAAACATAGGAATGAGATTCGATATCGCGTTTTAAGAAGCATTAGATAGCTATTGCTACGATACGTAGACATCTGCAAATGCTATTTCCTAGCGAGGAAGTATCGCATTCACATTCATTTGAAGTGTAGACGAGGAATACATAACACTTCGCAAATCATGTTATATCTTACCATGAAACATAGAAATGAGATGCGATATCGCGTTTTAAGTAGCATTAGAACTCTATTGCTACGATACCTAGACATCTGCAGACGCTATTTCCTAGCAAGGAAGTGTCGCATTAACATTCATTTGAAGTGTAGACGAGGAATACATGATACTTCGCAAACCATATTATATCTTACCATGAAACATAGAAATGAGATGCGATATCGCGTTTTAAGAAGCATTAGAACACTATTGCTACGATAGGTAGACATTTGCAAACGCTATTTCCTAGCAAAGAAGTGTCGCATTTACATTCATTTGAAGTGTAGACGAGGAATACATAACACTTCGCAAATCATGTTATATCTTACCATGAAACATAGAAATGAGATGCGATATCGCGTTTTAAGAATCATATGAACTCTATTGCTACGATACGTAGACATCTGCAATCGCTATTTCCTTGCAAGGAAGTGTCGCATTTACATTCATTTGAATCGTAGACGAGGAATGCATGACACTTCGCAAATCATGTTATATCTTACCATGAAACATAGAAATGAGATGCGATATCGCGTTTTAAGAATCATATGAACTCTGTTGCTACGATACGTAGACATCTGCAAACGCTATTTCCTTGCAAGGAAGTGTCGCATTTACATTCATTTGAATCGTAGACGAGGAATGCATAACACATCGCAATGAATATTATATCTTATCAGGAAACATAGATATGAGAAGCAATATCTCGTTTTAAGAATCATATGAACTCTATTGCTATGATACGTAGACATCTGCAGACGCTATTTCCTAGCAAGGAAGTGTCGCATTTACTTTCATTTGAAGTGTAGACGAGGAATACATAACACTTCGCAAATCATATTATATCTTACCATGAAACATAGAAATGAGATTCGATATCGCATTTTAAGAAGCATTAGAAAGCTATTGCTACGATACGTAGACATCTGCAAACGCTATTTCCTAGCGAGGAAGTATCGCATTCACATTCATTTGAAGTGTAGACGAGGAATACATAACACTTCGCAAATCATGTTATATCTTACCATGAAACATAGAAATGAGATGCGATATCGCGTTTTAGGAATCATATGAACTCTATTGCTACGATACGTAGACATCTGCAAACGCTATTTCCTTGCAAGGAAGTGTCGCATTTACATTCATTTGAATCGTAGACGAGGAATGCATAACACTTCGCAATGAATATTATATCTTATCAGGAAACATAGATATGAGAAGCAATATCTCGTTTTAAGAATCATATGAACTCTATTGCTACGATACGTAGACATCTGCAGACGCTATTTCCTAGCAAGGAAGTGTCGCATTTACATTCATTTGAAGTGTAGACGAGGAACACGTGATACTTCGCAAATCATACTATATCTTACCATGAAACATAGAAATGAGATGCGATATCGCGTTTTAAGAAGCATTAGAACACTATTGCTACGATAGGTAGACATTTGCAAACGCTATTTCCTAGCAAAGAAGTGTCGCATTTACATTCATTTAAAGAGTAGGCGAGGAATACATAACACTTCGCAATGAATATTATATCTTATTATGAAACATGGATGTGAGATGCAATATCTCGTTTTAAGTAGCATTTGAACTCTATTGCTTCGATACGTAGACATCTGCAAACGCTATTTCCTAGCAAGGAAGTGTCGCATTTACTTTCATTTGAAGTGTAGACGAGGAATACATAACTCTTCGCAAATCATATTATATCTTACCATGAAACATAGAAATGAGATTCGATATCGCATTTTAAGAAGCATTAGAAAGCTATTGCTACGATACGTAGACATCTGCAAACGCTATTTCCTAGCGAGGAAGCATCGCATTCACATTCATTTGAAGTGTAGACGAGGAATACATAACACTTCGCAAATCAAGTTATATCTTACCATGAAACATAGAAATGAGATGGGATATCGCGTTTTAGGAATCATATGAACTCTGTTGCTACGATACGTAGACATCTGCAATCGCTATATCCGTGCAAGGAAGTGTCGCATTTACATTCATTTGAAGTGTAGACGAGGAATACATAACACTTCGCAAATCATATTATATCTTACCATGAAACATAGAAATGAGTTGCGATATCGCGTTTTAAGAAGCATTAGAACTCTATTGCTACGATACGTAGACATCTGCAAACGCTATTTCCTTGCAAGGAAGTGTCGCATTTACATTCATTTGAATCGTAGGCCAGGAATGCATAACACTTCGCAATGAATATTATATCTTATCAAGAAACATAGATATGAGATGCAATATCTCGTTTTAAGAAGCATTTGAACTCTATTGCTACGATACGTAGACATCTGCAAACGCTATTTCCTTGCAAGGAAGTGTCGCATTTACATTCATTTGAATCGTAGACGAGGAATGCATAACACATCGCAATGAATATTATATCTTACCATGAAACGTAGAAATGAGATGCGATATCGCGTTTTAAGTAGCATTAGAACTCTATTGCTACGATACCTAGACATCTGCAGACGCTATTTCCTAGCAAGGAAGTGTCGCATTTACATTCATTTGAAACGTAGACGAGGAATGCATAACACTTCGCAATGAATATTATATCTTATCATGAAACATAGATATGAGATGCAATATCTCGTTTTAAGAAGCATTTGAACTCTATTGCTACGATACGTAGACATCTGCAAACGCTATTTCCTAGCAAGGAAGTGTCGCATTTACATTCATTTGAAGTGTAGACGAGGAATACAAAACACTTCGCAAATCATATTATATCTTACCATGAAACATAGAAATGAGATGCGATATCGCGATTTAAGAATCATAAGAACTCTATTGCTACGATACGTAGACATCTGCATACGCTATTTCCTTGCAAGGAAGTGTCGCATTTACATTCATTTGAAGTGCAGACGAGGAATACATAACACTTCGCAAATCATATTATATCTTACCATGAAACATGGGAATGAGATGCGATATCGCGTTCTAAGAATCATAAGAACTCTATTGCTACGATACGTAGACATCTGCAAACGCTATTTCCCTGCAAGGGAGTGTCGCATTTACATTCATTTGAACCGTAGACGAGGAATGCATAACACATCGCAAAGAATATTATATCTTATCATGAAACATAGATAAGAGATGCAATATCTCTTTTTAAGAAGCACTTGAACTCTATTGCTTCGATACGTAGACATCTGCAAACGCTATTTCCTAGCAAGGAAGTGTCGCATTTACATTCATTTGAAGTGTAGACGAGGAATACATAACACTTCGCCAATCATATTATATCTTACCATGAAACATAGAAATGAGATGCGATATCGCGTTTTAAGAAGCATTAGAACACCATTGCTACGATATGTAGACATTTGCAAACGCTATTTCCTTGCAAGGAAGTGTCGCATTTACATTCATTTGAAGTGTAGACGAGGAATACATAACACTTCGCAAATCATATTATATCTTACCATGAAACATAGAAATGAAATGCGATATCGCGTTTTAAGAAGCATTAGAACTCTATTGCTACGATACGTTGATATCTGCAAACGCTATTTCCTTGCAAGGAAGTGTCGCATTTACATTCATTTGAATCGTAGACGAGGAATGCATAACACTTCGCAATGAATATTATATCTTACCATGAAACATAGAAATGAGATGCGATATCGCGTTTTAAGTAGCATTAGAACTCTATTGCTACGATACCTAGACATCTGCAGACGCTATTTCCTAGCAAGGAAGTGTCGCATTTACATTCATTTGAAGCGTAGACGAGGAATGCATAACACATCGCAATGAATATTATATCTTACCATGAAACATAGATATGAGATGCAATATATCGTTTTAAGAAGCATTTGAACTCTATTGCTACGATACTTAGACATCTGCAATCGCTATTTCCTTGCAAGGAAGTGTCGCATTTACATTCATTCGAATCGTAGACGAGGAATGCATGACACTTCGCAATGAATATTATATCTTATCATGAAACATAGATATGAGGTGCAATATCTCGTTTTAAGAAGCATTTGAACTCTATTGCTTCGATACGTAGACATCTGCAAACGCTATTTCCTAGCAAGGAAGTGTCGCATTTACATTCATTTGAATCGTAGACGAGGAATGCATAACACATCGCAATGAATATTATATCTTATCAGGAAACATAGATATGAGAAGCAATATCTCGTTTTAAGAATCATATGAACTCTATTGCTATGATACGTAGACATCTGCAGACGCTATTTCCTAGCAAGGAAGTGTCGCATTTACTTTCATTTGAAGTGTAGACGAGGAATACATAACACTTCGCAAATCATATTATATCTTACCATGAAACATAGAAATGAGATTCGATATCGCATTTTAAGAAGCATTAGAAAGCTATTGCTACGATACGTAGACATCTGCAAACGCTATTTCCTAGCGAGGAAGTATCGCATTCACATTCATTTGAAGTGTAGACGAGGAATACATAACACTTCGCAAATCATGTTATATCTTACCATGAAACATAGAAATGAGATGCGATATCGCGTTTTAGGAATCATATTAACTCTATTGCTACGATACGTAGACATCTGCAAACGCTATTTCCTTGCAAGGAAGTGTCGCATTTACATTCATTTGAATCGTAGACGAGGAATGCATAACACTTCGCAATGAATATTATATCTTATCAGGAAACATAGATATGAGAAGCAATATCTCGTTTTAAGAATCATATGAACTCTATTGCTACGATACGTAGACATCTGCAGACGCTATTTCCTAGCAAGGAAGTGTCGCATTTACATTCATTTGAAGTGTAGACGAGGAATACGTGATACTTCGCAAATCATACTATATCTTACCATGAAACATAGAAATGAGATGCGATATCGCGTTTTAAGAAGCATTGGAACACTATTGCTACGATAGGTAGACATTTGCAAACGCTATTTCCTAGCAAAGAAGTGTCGCATTTACATTCATTTAAAGAGTAGGCGAGGAATGCATAACACTTCGCAATGAATATTATATCTTATTATGAAACATGGATATGAGATGCAATATCTCGTTTTAAGAAGCATTTGAACTCTATTGCTTCGATACGTAGACATCTGCAAACGCTATTTCCTAGCAAGGAAGTGTCGCATTTACTTTCATTTGAAGTGTAGACGAGGAATACATAACTCTTCGCAAATCATATTATATCTTACCATGAAACATAGAAATGAGATTCGATATCGCATTTTAAGAAGCATTAGAAAGCTATTGCTACGATACGTAGACATCTGCAAACGCTATTTCCTAGCGAGGAAGCATCGCATTCACATTCATTTGAAGTGTAGACGAGGAATACATAACACTTCGCAAATCATGTTATATCTTACCATGAAACATAGAAATGAGATGGGATATCGCGTTTTAGGAATCATATGAACTCTGTTGCTACGATACGTAGACATCTGCAATCGCTATATCCGTGCAAGGAAGTGTCGCATTTACATTCATTTGAAGTGTAGACGAGGAATACATAACACTTCGCAAATCATATTATATCTTACCATGAAACATAGAAATGAGTTGCGATATCGCGTTTTAAGAAGCATTAGAACTCTATTGCTACGATACGTAGAAACCTGCAAACGCTATTTCCTTGCAAGGAAGTGTCGCATTTACATTCATTTGAATCGTAGGCCAGGAATGCATAACACTTCGCAATGAATATTATATCTTACCATGAAACGTAGAAATGAGATGCGATATCGCGTTTTAAGTAGCATTAGAACTCTATTGCTACGATACCTAGACATCTGCAGACGCTATTTCCTAGCAAGGAAGTTTCGCATTTACATTCATTTGAAACGTAGACGAGGAATGCATAACACTTCGCAATGAATATTATATCTTATCATGAAACATAGATATGAGATGCAATATCTCGTTTTAAGAAGCATTTGAACTCTATTGCTACGATACGTAGACATCTGCAAACGCTATTTCCTAGCAAGGAAGTGTCGCATTTACATTCATTTGAAGTGTAGACGAGGAATACAAAACACTTCGCAAATCATATTATATCTTACCATGAAACATAGAAATGAGATGCGATATCGCGATTTAAGAATCATAAGAACTCTATTGCTACGATACGTAGACATCTGCATACGCTATTTCCTTGCAAGGAAGTGTCGCATTTACATTCATTTGAAGTGCAGACGAGGAATACATAACACTTCGCAAATCATATTATATCTTACCATGAAACATGGGAATGAGATGCGATATCGCGTTCTAAGAATCATAAGAACTCTATTGCTACGATACGTAGACATCTGCAAACGCTATTTCCCTGCAAGGGAGTGTCGCATTTACATTCATTTGAACCGTAGACGAGGAATGCATAACACATCGCAAAGAATATTGTATCTTATCATGAAACATAGATAAGAGATGCAATATCTCTTTTTAAGAAGCACTTGAACTCTATTGCTTCGATACGTAGACATCTGCAAACGCTATTTCCTAGCAAGGAAGTGTCGCATTTACATTCATTTGAAGTGTAGACGAGGAATACATAACACTTCGCCAATCATATTATATCTTACCATGAAACATAGAAATGAGATGCGATATCGCGTTTTAAGAAGCATTAGAACACCATTGCTACGATATGTAGACATTTGCAAACGCTATTTCCTTGCAAGGAAGTGTCGCATTTACATTCATTTGAAGTGTAGACGAGGAATACATAACACTTCGCAAATCATATTATATCTTACCATGAAACATAGAAATGAAATGCGATATCGCGTTTTAAGAAGCATTAGAACTCTATTGCTACGATATGTTGATATCTGCAAACGCTATTCCCTTGCAAGGAAGTGTCGCATTTACATTCATTTGAATCGTAGGCGAAGAATGCATAACACTTCGCAATGAATATTATATCTTATCAAGAAACATAGAAATGAGATGCAATATCTCGTTTTAAGAAGCATTTGAACTCTATTGCTACGATACGTAGACATCTGCAAACGCTATTTCCTTGCAAGGAAGTGTCGCATTTACATTCATTTGAATCGTAGACGAGGAATGCATAACACTTCGCAATGAATATTATATCTTACCATGAAACATAGAAATGAGATGCGATATCGCGTTTTAAGTAGCATTAGAACTCTATTGCTACGATACCTAGACATCTGCAGACGCTATTTCCTAGCAAGGAAGTGTCGCATTTACATTCATTTGAAGCGTAGACGAGGAATGCATAACACATCGCAATGAATATTATATCTTACCATGAAACATAGATATGAGATGCAATATATCGTTTTAAGAAGCATTTGAACTCTATTGCTACGATACGTAGACATCTGCAATCGCTATTTCCTTGCAAGGAAGTGTCGCATTTACATTCATTCGAATCGTAGACGAGGAATGCATGACACTTCGCAATGAATATTATATCTTATCATGAAACATAGATATGAGAAGCAATATCTCGTTTTAGGAATCATATGAACTCTATTGCTACGATACGTAGACATCTGCAGACGCTATTTCCTAGCAAGGAAGTGTCGCATTTACATTCATTTGAAGTGTAGACGAGGAATACGTGATACTTCGCAAATCATACTATATCTTACCATGAAACATAGAAATGAGATGCGATATCGCGTTTTAAGAAGCATTGGAACACTATTGCTACGATAGGTAGACATTTGCAAACGCTATTTCCTAGCAAAGAAGTGTCGCATTTACATTCATTTAAAGAGTAGGCGAGGAATGCATAACACTTCGCAATGAATATTATATCTTATTATGAAACATGGATATGAGATGCAATATCTCGTTTTAAGAAGCATTTGAACTCTATTGCTTCGATACGTAGACATCTGCAAACGCTATTTCCTAGCAAGGAAGTGTCGCATTTACTTTCATTTGAAGTGTAGACGAGGAATACATAACTCTTCGCAAATCATATTATATCTTACCATGAAACATAGAAATGAGATTCGATATCGCATTTTAAGAAGCATTAGAAAGCTATTGCTACGATACGTAGACATCTGCAAACGCTATTTCCTAGCGAGGAAGCATCGCATTCACATTCATTTGAAGTGTAGACGAGGAATACATAACACTTCGCAAATCATGTTATATCTTACCATGAAACATAGAAATGAGATGGGATATCGCGTTTTAGGAATCATATGAACTCTGTTGCTACGATACGTAGACATCTGCAATCGCTATATCCGTGCAAGGAAGTGTCGCATTTACATTCATTTGAAGTGTAGACGAGGAATACATAACACTTCGCAAATCATATTATATCTTACCATGAAACATAGAAATGAGTTGCGATATCGCGTTTTAAGAAGCGTTAGAACTCTATTGCTACGATACGTAGAAACCTGCAAACGCTATTTCCTTGCAAGGAAGTGTCGCATTTACATTCATTTGAATCGTAGGCCAGGAATGCATAACACTTCGCAATGAATATTATATCTTACCATGAAACGTAGAAATGAGATGCGATATCGCGTTTTAAGTAGCATTAGAACTCTATTGCTACGATACCTAGACATCTGCAGACGCTATTTCCTAGCAAGGAAGTTTCGCATTTACATTCATTTGAAACGTAGACGAGGAATGCATAACACTTCGCAATGAATATTATATCTTATCATGAAACATAGATATGAGATGCAATATCTCGTTTTAAGAAGCATTTGAACTCTATTGCTACGATACGTAGACATCTGCAAACGCTATTTCCTAGCAAGGAAGTGTCGCATTTACATTCATTTGAAGTGTAGACGAGGAATACAAAACACTTCGCAAATCATATTATATCTTACCATGAAACATAGAAATGAGATGCGATATCGCGATTTAAGAATCATAAGAACTCTATTGCTACGATACGTAGACATCTGCATACGCTATTTCCTTGCAAGGAAGTGTCGCATTTACATTCATTTGAAGTGCAGACGAGGAATACATAACACTTCGCAAATCATATTATATCTTACCATGAAACATGGGAATGAGATGCGATATCGCGTTCTAAGAATCATAAGAACTCTATTGCTACGATACGTAGACATCTGCAAACGCTATTTCCCTGCAAGGGAGTGTCGCATTTACATTCATTTGAACCGTAGACGAGGAATGCATAACACATCGCAAAGAATATTGTATCTTATCATGAAACATAGATAAGAGATGCAATATCTCTTTTTAAGAAGCACTTGAACTCTATTGCTTCGATACGTAGACATCTGCAAACGCTATTTCCTAGCAAGGAAGTGTCGCATTTACATTCATTTGAAGTGTAGACGAGGAATACATAACACTTCGCCAATCATATTATATCTTACCATGAAACATAGAAATGAGATGCGATATCGCGTTTTAAGAAGCATTAGAACACCATTGCTACGATATGTAGACATTTGCAAACGCTATTTCCTTGCAAGGAAGTGTCGCATTTACATTCATTTGAAGTGTAGACGAGGAATACATAACACTTCGCAAATCATATTATATCTTACCATGAAACATAGAAATGAAATGCGATATCGCGTTTTAAGAAGCATTAGAACTCTATTGCTACGATATGTTGATATCTGCAAACGCTATTCCCTTGCAAGGAAGTGTCGCATTTACATTCATTTGAATCGTAGGCGAAGAATGCATAACACTTCGCAATGAATATTATATCTTATCAAGAAACATAGAAATGAGATGCAATATCTCGTTTTAAGAAGCATTTGAACTCTATTGCTACGATACGTAGACATCTGCAAACGCTATTTCCTTGCAAGGAAGTGTCGCATTTACATTCATTTGAATCGTAGACGAGGAATGCATAACACTTCGCAATGAATATTATATCTTACCATGAAACATAGAAATGAGATGCGATATCGCGTTTTAAGTAGCATTAGAACTCTATTGCTACGATACCTAGACATCTGCAGACGCTATTTCCTAGCAAGGAAGTGTCGCATTTACATTCATTTGAAGCGTAGACGAGGAATGCATAACACATCGCAATGAATATTATATCTTACCATGAAACATAGATATGAGATGCAATATATCGTTTTAAGAAGCATTTGAACTCTATTGCTACGATACGTAGACATCTGCAATCGCTATTTCCTTGCAAGGAAGTGTCGCATTTACATTCATTCGAATCGTAGACGAGGAATGCATGACACTTCGCAATGAATATTATATCTTATCATGAAACATAGATATGAGGTGCAATATCTCGTTTTAAGAAGCATTTGAACTCTATTGCTTCGATACGTAGACATCTGCAAACGCTATTTCCTAGCAAGGAAGTGTCGCATTTACATTCATTTGAATCGTAGACGAGGAATGCATAACACATCGCAATGAATATTATATCTTACCATGAAACGTAGAAATGAGATGCGATATCGCGTTTTAAGTAGCATTAGAACTCTATTGCTACGATACCTAGACATCTGCAGACGCTATTTCCTAGCAAGGAAGTGTCGCATTTACATTCATTTGAAACGTAGACGAGGAATGCATAACACTTCGCAATGAATATTATATCTTATCATGAAACATAGATATGAGATGCAATATCTCGTTTTAAGAATCATATGAACTCTATTGCTATGATACGTAGACATCTGCAGACGCTATTTCCTAGCAAGGAAGTGTCGCATTTACTTTCATTTGAAGTGTAGACGAGGAATACATAACACTTCGCAAATCATATTATATCTTACCATGAAACATAGAAATGAGATTCGATATCGCATTTTAAGAAGCATTAGAAAGCTATTGCTACGATACGTAGACATCTGCAAACGCTATTTCCTAGCGAGGAAGTATCGCATTCACATTCATTTGAAGTGTAGACGAGGAATACATAACACTTCGCAAATCATGTTATATCTTACCATGAAACATAGAAATGAGATGCGATATCGCGTTTTAGGAATCATATGAACTCTATTGCTACGATACGTAGACATCTGCAAACGCTATTTCCTTGCAAGGAAGTGTCGCATTTACATTCATTTGAGGTGTAGACGAGGAATACATAACACTTCGCCAATCATATTATATCTTACCATGAAACATAGAAATGAGATGCGATATCGCGTTTTAAGAAGCATTAGAACACCATTGCTACGATATGTAGACATTTGCAAACGCTATTTCCTTGCAAGGAAGTGTCGCATTTACATTCATTTGAAGTGTAGACGAGGAATACATAACACTTCGCAAATCATATTATATCTTACCATGAAACATAGAAATGAAATGCGATATCGCGTTTTAAGAAGCATTAGAACTCTATTGCTACGATACGTTGATATCTGCAAACGCTATTCCCTTGCAAGGAAGTGTCGCATTTACATTCATTTGAATCGTAGGCGAAGAATGCATAACACTTCGCAATGAATATTATATCTTATCAAGAAACATAGAAATGAGATGCAATATCTCGTTTTAAGAAGCATTTGAACTCTATTGCTACGATACGTAGACATCTGCAAACGCTACTTCCTTGCAAGGAAGTGTCGCATTTACATTCATTTGAATCGTAGACGAGGAATGCATAACACTTCGTAATGAATATTATATCTTACCATGAAACATAGAAATGAGATGCGATATCGCGTTTTAAGTAGCATTAGGACTCTATTGCTACGATACCTAGACATCTGCAGACGCTATTTCCTAGCAAGGAAGTGTCTCATTTACATTCATTTGAAACGTAGACGAGGAATGCATAACACATCGCAATGAATATTATGTCTTACCATGAAACATAGATATGAGATGCAATATCTCGTTTTAAGAAGCATTTGAACTCTATTGCTACGATACGTAGACATCTGCAGTCGCTATTTCCTTGCAAGGAAGTGTCGCATTTACATTTATTCGAATCGTAGACGAGGAATGCATGACACTTCGCAATGAATATTATATCTTATCATGAAACATAGATATGAGGTGCAATATCTCGTTTTAAGAAGCATTTGAACTCTATTGCTTCGATACGTAGACATCTGCAAACGCTATTTCCTAGCAGGGAAGTGTCGCATTTACATTCATTTGAAGTGTAGACGAGGAATACATAACACTTCGCAAATCATATTATATCTTACCATTAAACATAGAAATGAGATGCGATATCGCGTTTTAAGAGCCATTAGAACTCTATTGCTACGATACCTATACATCTGCAGACGCTATTTCCTAGCAAGGTAGTGTCGCATTTACATTCATTTGAAGTGTAGACGATGAATACATAACACTTCGCAAATCAAATTATATCTTACCATGAAACATAGAAATGAGATGCGATATCGCGTTTTAAGTAGCATTAGAACTCTATTGCTACGATACCTAGACATCTGCAAACGCTATTTCCTTGCAAGGCAGTATCGCATTTACATTCATTTGAAGTGTAGACGTGGAATACATGACACTTCGCAAATCATATTATATCCTACCATGAAACATAGAAATGAGATGCGATATCGCGTTTTAAGAAGCATTAGAATTCTATTGCTACGATACGTAGACATCTGCAAACGCTATTTCCTAGCGAGGAAGTGTCGCATTCACATTCATTTGAAGAGTAGACGAGGAATACATAATACGTCGCGAATCATATTATATCTTACCATGAAAAATAGAAATGAGATGCGATATCGCGTTTTAAGAATCATAAGAACTCTATTGCTACGATACGTAGTCATCTGCAAACGCAATTTCCTTACAAGGAAGTGTCGCATTTACATTGATTTGAATCGTAGACGAAGAATGCATAACACTTCGCAATGAATATTATATCTTATCATGAAACATAGATATGAGATGCAATATCTCGTTTTAAGAAGCATTTGAACTCTATTGCTACGATAGATAGACATCTGCAAACGCTCTTTCCTAGCAAGGAAGTGTCGCATTTACATTCATTTGAAGTGTAGGCGAGGACTACATAACACTTCGCAAATCATATTATATCTTACCATGAAACATAGAAATGAGATGCGATATCGCGATTTAAGAATCATAAGAACTCTATTGCTACGATACCTAGACATCTGCAGACGCTATTTCCTAGCAAGGAAGTGTCGCATTTACATTCATTTGAAGTGTAGACGAGGAATACATAACACTTCGCAAATCATATTATATCTTACTATGAAACATAGAAATGAGATTCGATATCGCGTTTTAAGAAGCATTAGAAAGCTATTGCTACGATACGTAGACATCTGCAAACGCTATTTCCTAGCGAGGAAGTATCGCATTCACATTCATTTGAAGTGTAGACGAGGAATACATAACACTTCGCAAATCATATTATATCTTACCATGAAACATTGAAATGAGATGCGATGTCGCGTTTTAAGAAGCATTAGAACTCTATTGCTACGATACCTAGACATCTGCAGACGCTATTTCCTAGCAAGGAAGTGTCGCATTTACATTCATTTGAAGTGTAGACGAGGAATACATGATACTTCGCAAATCATATTATATCTTACCATGAATCATAGAAATGAGATGCGATATCGTGCTTTAAGAAGCATTAGAAAGCTATTGCTACGATACGTAGACATCTGCAAACGCTATTTCCTAGCGAGGAAGTGTCCCATTTACATTCATTTGAAGTGTAGGCGAGGAATACATAACACTTCGCAAATCATATTATATCGTACCATGAAACATAGAAATGAGATTCGATATCGCGTTTTAAGAAGCATTAGATAGCTATTGCTACGATACGTAGACATCTGCAAACGCCATTTCCTTGCAAGGAAGTGTCGCATTTACATTCATTTGAAGTGTAGACGAGGAATACATAACACTTCGCAAATCATATTATATCTTACCATGAAACATAGAAATGAGATGCGATATCGCGTTTTAAGTAGCATTAGAACCCTATTGCTGCGATACCTAGACATCTGCAAACGCTATTTCCTCGCAAGGTAGTATCGCATTTACATTCATTTGAAGTGTAGACGTGGAATACATGACACTTCGCAAATCATATTATATCTTACCATGAAACATAGAAATGAGATGCGATATCGCGTTTTAAGAAGCATTAGAATTCTATTGCTACGATACGTAGACATCTGCAAACGCTATTTCCTAGGGAGGAAGTGTCGCATTCACATTCATTTGAAGTGTAGACGAGGAATACATGACACTTCGCAAATCATATTATATCTTACCATGAAACATAGATAAGAGATGCAATATCTCTTTTTTAAGAAGCATTTGAACTCTATTGCTTCGATACGTAGACATCTGCAAACGCTATTTCCTAGCAAGGAAGTGTCGCATTTACATTCATTTGAAGTGTAGGCGAGGAATACATAACACTTCGCAATGAATATTACATCTTATCATGAAACATATAAATGAGATGCGATATCTTGTTTTAAGAAGCATTTGACCTCTATTGCTTCGATACGTAGACATCTGCAAACGCTATTTCCTAGCAACGAAGTGTCGCATTTACATTCATGTGATGTGTAGACGAGGACTACATAACACTTCGCAAATCATATTATATCTTACTATGTAACATAGAAATAAGATGCGATATCGCGTTTTAAGAAGCATTAGAACTCTATTGCTACGATACGTAGACATCTGCAAACGCTATTTCCCTGCAAGGAAGTGTCGCATTTACATTCATTTGAACCGTAGACGTGGAATGCAAAACACTTCGCAAAGAATATTATATCTTATCATGAGACATAGATAAGAGATGCAATATCTGGTTTTAAGAAGCATTTGAACTCTATTGCTTCGATACGTAGTCATCTGCAAACGCTATTTCCTAGCGAGGAAGTATCGCATTCACATTCATTTGAAGTGTAGACGAGGAATACATAACACTTCGCAAATCATATTATATCTTACCATGAAACATAGAAATGAGATGCGATATCGCGTTTTAAGAGCCATTAGAACTCACTTACTACGATACCTATACATCTGCAGACGCTATTTCCTAGCAAGGTAGTGTCGCATTTACATTCATTTGAAGTGTAGACGAGGAATACATAACACTTCGCAAATCATATTATATCTTACCATGAAACATAGAAATGAGATGCGATATCGCGTTTTAAGTAGCATTAGAACTCTATTGCTACGATACCTAGACATCTGCAGACGCTATTTCCTAGCAAGGAAGTGTCGCATTTACATTCATTTGAAACGTAGACGAGGAATGCATAACACATCGCAATGAATATTATATCTTACCATGAAACATAGATATGAGATGCAATATCTCGTTTTAAGAAGCATTTGAACTCTATTGCTACGATACGTAGACATCTGCAATCGCTATTTCCTTGCAAGGAAGTGTCGCATTTACATTCATTCGAATCGTAGACGAGGAATGCATGACACTTCGCAATGAATATTATATCTTATCATGAAACATAGATATGAGGTGCAATATCTCGTTTTAGGAAGCATTTGAACTCTATTGCTTCGATACGTAGACATCTGCAAACGCTATTTCCTAGCAAGGAAGTGTCGCATTTACATTCATTTGAAGTGTAGACGAGGAATACATAACACTTCGCAAATCATATTATATCTTACCATTAAACATAGAAATGAGATGCGATATCGCGTTTTAAGAAGCATTAGAAATCTATTGCTACGATACGTAGACATCTGCAAACGCCATTTCCTAGCGAGGAAGTGTCGCATTCACATTCATTTGAAGTGTAGACGAGGAATACATGATACTTCGCAAATCATATTATATCTTACCATGAAACATAGAAATGAGATGCGATATCGCGATTTAAGAATCATAAGAACTCTATTGCTACGATACGTAGACATCTGCATACGCTATTTCCTTGCAAGGAAGTGTCGCATTTACATTCATTTGAAGTGCAGACGAGGAATACATAACACTTCGCAAATCATATTATATCTTACCATGAAACATAGAAATGAGATGCGATATCGAGTTTTAACAAGCATTGGAACTCTATTGCTACGATAGGTAGACATTTGCGGACGCTATTTCCTAGCGAGGAAGCGTCGCATTTACATTCATTTGAAGTGTAGACGAGGAATACATGACACTTCGCAAATCATATTATATCTTACCATGAAACATAGATAAGAGATGCAATATCTCTTTTTTAAGGAGCATTTGAACTCTATTGCTTCGATACGTAGACATCTGCAAACGCTATTTCCTAGCAAGGAAGTGTCGCATTTACATTCATTTGAAGTGTAGGCGAGGAATACATAACACTTCGCAATGAATATTACATCTTATCATGAAACATAGAAATGAGATGCGATATCTTGTTTTAAGAAGCATTTGAACTCTATTGCTTCGATACGTAGACATCTGCAAACGCTATTTCCTAGCAACGAAGTGTCGCATTTACATTCATTTGATGTGTAGACGAGGACTACATAACACTTCGCAAATCATATTATATCTTACCATGAAACATAGAAATGAGATGCGATATCGCGTTTTAAGAATCACAAGAACTCTGTTGCTACGATACGTAGACATCTGCAAACGCTATTTCCTTGCAAGGAAGTGTCGCATTTACATTCATTTGAATCGTGGACGAGGAATGCATAACACTTCGCAACGAATATTATATCTTATCATGAAACATAGAAATGAGATGCGATATCGCGTTTTAAGAATCATAAGAACTCTATTGCTACGATACGCAGATATCTGCAAACGCTATTTCCTTGCAAGGAAGTGTCGCATTTACATTCGTTTGAATCGTAGACGAGGAATGCATATCACTTCGCAATGAATACTATATCTTATCATGAAACATAGATATGAGATGCAATATCTCGTTTTAAGAAGCATTTCAACTCTATTGCTACGATACGTATACATCTGCAAACGCTATTTCCTTGCAAGGAAGTGTCGCATTTACATTCGTTTGCAGTGTAGACGAGGAATACATAACACTTCGCAAATCATATTATATCTTACCATGAAACATGGAAATGAGTTGCGATATCGCGTTTTAAGAATCATAAGAACACTATTGCTACGATACCTAGACATCTGCAGACGCTATTTCCTTGCAAGGAAGTGTCGCATTTACATTCATTTGAAGTGTAGACGAGGAATACATGACACTTCGCAAATCATATTATATCTTACCATGAAACATAGATAAGAGATGCAATATCTCTTTTTTAAGAAGCATTTGAACTCTATTGCTTCGATACGTAGACATCTGCAAACGCTATTTCCTAGCAACGAAGTGTCGCATTTACATTCATTTGATGTGTAGACGAGGACTACATAACACTTCGCAAATCATATTATATCTTACTATGTAACATAGAAATAAGATGCGATATCGCGTTTTAAGAAGCATTAGAACTCTATTGCTACGATAGGTAGACATCTGCAAACGCTCTTTCCTAGCAAGGAAGTGTCGCATTTACATTCATTTGAAGTGTAGGCGAGGACTACATAACACTTCGCAAATCATATTATATCTTACCATGAAACATAGAAATGAGATGCGATATCGCTATTTAAGAAGCATTAGAAATCTATTGCTACGATACGTAGACATCTGCAAACGCCATTTCCTAGCGAGCAAGTGTCGCATTCACATTCATTTGAAGTGTAGACGAGGAATACATAACGCTTCGCAAATCATATTATATCTTACCATGAAACATAGAAATGAGATGCGATATCGCGTTTTAAGAATCATAAGAACTCTATTGCTACGATACGTAGAAATCTGCAAACGCAATTTCCCTGCAAGGAAGTGTCGCATTAACATTCATTTGTATCGTAGACGAGCAATGCATAACACTTCGCAATGAATATTATATCTTATCATGAAACATAGATATGAGATGCAATATCTCGTTTTAAGAAGCATTTGAACTCTATTGCTTCGATACGTAGACATCTACAAACGCTATTTCCTAGCGAGGAAGTGTCGCATTTACATTCATTTGAAGTGTAGACGAGGAATACATAACACTTCGCAAATCATATTATATCTTACCATGAAACATAGAAATGAGATGCGATATCGCGTTTTAAGAAGCATTTGAACTCTATTGCTTCGATACGTAGACATCTGCAAACGCTATTTCCTAGCGAGGAAGTGTCGCATTTACATTCATTTGAAGTGTAGACGAGGAATACATAACACTTCGCAAATCATATTATATCTTACCATGAAACATAGAAATGAGATTCGATATCGCGTTTTAAGAAGCATTAGAAAGCTATTGCTACGATACGTACACATCTGCAAACGCCATTTCCTAGCGAGGAAGTATCGCATTCACATTCATTTGAAGTGTAGACGAGGAATGCATAACACTTCGCAAATCATGTTATATCTTACCATGAAACATAGAAATGAGATGCGATATCGCGTTTTAGGAATCATATGAACTCTATTGCTACGATACGTAGACATCTGCAATCGCTATTTCCTTGCAAGGAAGTGTCGCATTTACGTTCATTTGAAGTGTAGACGAGGAATACATAACACTTCGCAAATCATATTATATCTTACCATGAAACATAGAAATGAGATGCGATATCGCGTTTTAAGTAGCATTAGAACCCTATTGCTACGATACCTAGACATCTGCAAACGCTATTTCCTCGCAAGGTAGTATCGCATTTACATTCATTTGAAGTGTAGACGTGGAATACATGACACTTCGCAAATCATATTATATCTTACCATGAAACATAGAAATGAGATGCGATATCGCGTTTTAAGAAGCATTAGAATTCTATTGCTACGATACGTAGACATCTGCAAACGCTATTTCCTAGCGAGGAAGTGTCGCATTCACATTCATTTGAAGTGTAGACGAGGAATACATGACACTTCGCAAATCATATTATATCTTACCATGAAACATAGATAAGAGATGCAATATCTCTTTTTTAAGAAGCATTTGAACTCTATTGCTTCGATACGTAGACATCTGCAAACGCTATTTCCTAGCAAGGAAGTGTCGCATTTACATTCATTTGAAGTGTAGGCGAGGAATACATAACACTTCGCAATGAATATTACATCTTATCATGAAACATATAAATGAGATGCGATATCTTGTTTTAAGAAGCGTTTGAACTCTATTGCTTCGATACGTAGACATCTGCAAACGCTATTTCCTAGCAACGAAGTGTCGCATTTACATTCATTTGATGTGTAGACGAGGACTACATAACACTTCGCAAATCATATTATATCTTACTATGTAACATAGAAATGAGATGCGATATCGCGTTTTAAGAAGCATTAGAAATCTATTGCTACGATACGTAGACATCTGCAAACGCTATTTCCTAGCAACGAAGTGTCGCATTTACATTCATTTGAAGTGTAGACGAGGACTACATAACACTTCGCAAATCATATTATATCTTACCATGAAACATAGAAATGAGATGCGATATCGCGTTTTAAGAATCATAAGAACTCTATTGCTACGATACGTAGACATCTGCAAACGCTATTTCCTTGCAAGGAAGTGTCGCATTTACATTCATTTGAATCGTAGACGAGGCATGCATAACACTTCGCAACGAATATTAAATCTTATCATGAAACATAGAAATGAGATGCGATATCGCGTTTTAAGAATCATAAGAACTCTATTGCTACGATACGCAGACATCTGCAAACGCTATTTCCTTGCAAGGAAGTGTCGCATTTACATTCATTTGAATCGTAGACGAGGAATGCATATCACTTCGCAATGAATATTATATCTTATCATGAAACATAGATATGAGATGCAATATCTCGTTTTAAGAAGCATCTCAACTCTATTGCTACGATACGTAGACATCTGCAAACGCTAATTCCTTGCAAGGGAGTGTCGCATTTACATTCATTTGAATCGTAGACGAGGAATGCATATCACTTCGCAATAAATATTATATCTTATCATGAAACATAGATATGAGATGCAATATCTCGTTTTAAAAAGCATTTCAGCTCTATTGCTACGATACGTAGACATCTGCAAACGCTATTTCCTTGCAAGGGAGTGTCGCATTTACATTCATTTGAAGTGTAGACGAGGAATACATGACACTTCGCAAATCATATTATATCTTACCATGAAACATAGAAATGAGATGCGATATCGCGTTTTAAGAAGCATCAGAAATCCATTGCTACGCTACGTAGACATCTGCAAACGCTATTTCCTTGCAAGAAAGTGTCGCATTTACATTCATTTGAAGTGTAGACGAGGAATACATAACACTTCGCACATCATATTATATCTTACCATGAAACATAGAAATGAGATGCGATATCGCGTTTTAAGAAGCATTAGAACACTATTGCTACGATACCTAGACATCTGCAGACGCTATTTCCTTGCAAGGAAGTGTCGCATTTACATTCATTTGAAGTGTAGACGAGGAATACATGACACTTCGCAAATCATATTATATCTTACCATGAAACATAGAAATGAGATGCGATATCGCGTTTTAAGAAGCATTAGAACTCTATTGCTACGATAGGTAGACATTTGCAGACGCTATTTCCTAGCGAGGAAGTGTCGCATTTACATTCATTTGAAGTGTAGACGAGGAATACATAACACTTCGCACATCATATTATATCTTACCATGAAACATAGAAATGAGATGCGATATCGCGTTTTAAGAATCATAAGAACTCTATTGCTACGATGCGCAGACATCTGCAAACGCTATTTCCTTGCAAGGAAGTGTCGCATTTACATTCATTTGAATCGTAGACGAGGAATGCATATCACTTCGCATTGAATATTATATCTTATCATGAAACATAGATATGAGATGCAATATCTCGTTTTAAGAAGCATTTCAACTCTATTGCTACGATACGTAGACATCTGCAAACGCTGTTTCCTTGCAAGGGAGTGTCGCATTTACATTCATTTGAATCGTAGACGAGGAATGCATATCACTTCGCAATGAATATTATATCTTATCATGAATCATAGATATGAGATGCAATATCTCGTTTTAAGAAGCATTTCAACTCTATTGCTACGATACGTAGACATCTGCAAACGCTATTTCCTTGCAAGGGAGTGTCGCATTTACATTCATTTGAAGTGTAGACGAGGAATACATGACACTTCGCAAATCATATTATATCTTACCATGAAACATAGAAATGAGATGCGATATCGCGTTTCAGAAGCATTAGAACTCTATTGCTACGATAGGTAGACATTTGCAGACGCTATTTCCTAGCGAGGAAGTGTCGCATTTACATTCATTTGAAGTGTAGACGAGGAATACATGACACTTCGCAAATCATATTATATCTTACCATGAAACATAGATAAGAGATGCAATATCTCTTTTTTTAGAAGCATTTGAACTCTATTGCTTCGATACGTAGACATCTGCAAACGCTATTTCCTAGCAAGGAAGTGTCGCATTTACATTCATTTGAAGTGTAGGCGAGGAATACATAACACTTCGCAATGAATATTACATCTTATCATGAAACATAGAAATGAGAAGCGATATCTTGTTTTAAGAAGCATTTGAACTCTATTGCTTCGATACGTAGACATCTGCAAACGCTATTTCCTAGCAACGAAGTGTCGCATTTACATTCATTTGAAGTGTAGACGAGGACTACATAACACTTCGCAAATCATATTATATCTTACCATGAAACATAGAAATGAGATGCGATATCGCGTTTTAAGAATCATAAGAACTCTATTGCTACGATACGTAGACATCTGCAAACGCTATTTCCTTGCAAGGAAGTGTCTCATTTACATTCAGTTGAATCGTAGACGAGGAATGCATAACACTTCGCAACGAATATTATATCTTATCATGAAACATAGAAATGAGATGCGATATCGCTTTTTAAGAATCATAAGAGCTCTATTGCTACGATACACAGACATCTGCAAACGCTATTTCCTTGCAAGGAAATGTCGCATTTACATTCATTTGAATCGTAGACGAGGAATGCATATCACTTCGCAATGAATATTATATCTTATCATGAAACATAGATATGAGATGCAATATCTCGTTTTAAGAAGCATTTGAACTCTATTGCTACGATACGTAGACATCTGCAAACGCTACTTCCTTGAACGGGAGTGTTGCATTTACATTCATTTGAAGTGTAGACGAGGAATGCATAACACTTCGCAATGAATATTATATCTTACCATGAAACATAGAAATGAGATGCGATATCGCGTTTTAAGAAGTATTAGATAGCTATTGCTACGATACCTAGACATCTGCAGACGCTATTTCCTAGAAAGGAAGTGTCGCAGTTACATTCATTTGAAGTGTAGACGAGGAATACATAACACTTCGCAAATCATTTTACATCTTACCATGAAACATAGAAATGAGATGCGATATCGCGTTTTAAGAAGCATTAGAACTCTATTGCTACGATACCTAGACATCTGCAGACGCTACTTCCTAGCAAGGAAGTGTTGCAGTTACATTCATTTGAAGTGTAGACGAGGAATACATAACACTTTGCAAATCATATTATATCTTACCATGAAATATAGAAATGAGATGCGATATCGCGTTTTAAGAAGCATTAGAACTCTATTGCCACGATACCTAGACATCTGCAGACGCTATTTCGTTGCAAGGAAGTGTCGCATTTACATTCATTTGAATCGTACCATGAAACATAGAAATGAGATGCAATATCGCGATTTAAGTATCATAAGAACTCTATTGCTACGATACGCAGCCATCCGCAAACGCTATTTCCTTGCAAGGAAGTGTCGCATTTACATTCATTTGAATCGTAGACGAGGAATACATGATACTTCGCAAATCATTTTATATCTTACCATGAAAAATAGAAATGAGATGCGATATCGCGTTTTAAGAATCATAAGAACTCTATTGCTACGATACGTAGACATCTGCAAACGCAATTTCCTTACAAGGAAGTGTCGCATTTACATTGATTTGAATCGTAGACGAAGAATGCATAACACTTCGCAATGAATATTATATCTTATCATGAAACATAGATATGAGATGCAATATCTCGTTTTAAGAAGCATTAGAACTCTATTGCTACGATAGATAGACATCTGCAAACGCTCTTTCCTAGCAAGGAAGTGTCGCATTTACATTCATTTGAAGTGTAGGCGAGGACTACATAACACTTCGCAAATCATATTATACCTTACCATGAAACATAGAAATGAGATGCGATATCGCGATTTAAGAATCATAAGAACTCTATTGCTACGATACCTAGACATCTGCAGACGCTATTTCCTAGCAAGGAAGTGTCGCATTTACATTCATTTGAAGTGTAGACGAGGAATACATAACACTTGGCAAATCATATTATATCTTACTATGAAACATAGAAATGAGATTCGATATCGCGTTTTAAGAAGCATTAGAAAGCTATTGCTACGATACGTAGACATCTGCAAACGCTATTTCCTAGCGAGGAAGTATCGCATTCACATTCATTTGAAGTGTAGACGAGGAATACATAACACTTCGCAAATCATGTTATATCTTACCATGAACATAGAAATGAGATGCTATATCGCGTTTTAAGAAGCATTTGAACTCTATTGCTTCGATACGTAGACATCTGCAAACGCTATTTCCTAGCGAGGAAGTGTCGCATTTACATTTCATTTGAAGTGTAGACGAGGAATACATGATACTTCGCAAATCATATTATATCTTACCATGAATCATAGAAATGAGATGCGATATCGTGCTTTAAGAAGCATTAGAAAGCTATTGCTACGATACGTAGACATCTGCAAACGCTATTTCCTAGCGAGGAAGTATCGCATTCACATTCATTTGAAGTGTAGACGAGGAATACATAACACTTCGCAAATCATGTTATATCTTACCATGAAACATAGAAATGAGATGCGATATCGCGTTTTAAGAAGCATTTGAACTCTATTGCTTCGATACGTAGACATCTGCAAACGCTATTTCCTAGCAAGGAAGTGTCGCATTTACATTCATTTGAAGTGTAGACGAGGAATACATGATACTTCGCAAATCATATTATATCTTACCATGAAACATAGAAATGAGATGCGATATCGCGTTTTAGGAATCATATGAACTCTATTGCTACGATACGTAGACATCTGCAATCGCTATTTCCTTGCAAGTAAGTGTCGCATTTACATTCATTTGAAGTGTAGACGAGGAATACATAACACTTCGCAAATCATGTTATATCTTACCATGAAACATAGAAATGAGATGCGATATCGCGTTTTAAGAAGCATTTGAACTCTATTGCTTCGATACGTATACATCTGCAAACGCTATTTCCTAGCGAGGAAGTGTCGCATTTACATTCATTTGAATCGTAGACGAGGAATGCATATCACTTCGCATTGAATATTATATCTTACCATGAAACATAGAAATGAGATGCGATATCGCGTTTTAAGAATCATAAGAACTCTATTGCTACGATGCGCAGACATCTGCAAACGCTATTTCCTTGCAAGGAAGTGTCGCATTTACATTCATTTGAATCGTAGACGAGGAATGCATATCACTTCGCATTGAATATTATATCTTATCATGAAACATAGATATGAGATGCAATATCTCGTTTTAAGAAGCATTTCAACTCTATTGCTACGATACGTAGACATCTGCAAACGCTGTTTCCTTGCAAGGGAGTGTCGCATTTACATTCATTTGAATCGTAGACGAGGAATGCATATCACTTCGCAATGAATATTATATCTTATCATGAATCATAGATATGAGATGCAATATCTCGTTTTAAGAAGCATTTCAACTCTATTGCTACGATACGTAGACATCTGCAAACGCTATTTCCTTGCAAGGGAGTGTCGCATTTACATTCATTTGAAGTGTAGACGAGGAATACATGACACTTCGCAAATCATATTATATCTTACCATGAAACATAGAAATGAGATGCGATATCGCGTTTCAGTAGCATTAGAACTCTATTGCTACGATAGGTAGACATTTGCAGACGCTATTTCCTAGCGAGGAAGTGTCGCATTTACATTCATTTGAAGTGTAGACGAGGAATACATGACACTTCGCAATCATTTTACATCTTACCATGAAACATAGAAATGAGATGCGATATCGCGTTTTAAGAAGCATTAGAACTCTATTGCTACGATACCTAGACATCTGCAGACGCTACTTCCTAGCAAGGAAGTGTTGCAGTTACATTCATTTGAAGTGTAGACGAGGAATACATAACACTTTGCAAATCATATTATATCTTACCATGAAATATAGAAATGAGATGCGATATCGCGTTTTAAGAAGCATTAGAACTCTATTGCTACGATACCTAGACATCTGCAGACGCTATTTCGTTGCAAGGAAGTGTCGCATTTACATTCATTTGAATCGTACCATGAAACATAGAAATGAGATGCAATATCGCGATTTAAGTATCATAAGAACTCTATTGCTACGATACGCAGCCATCCGCAAACGCTATTTCCTTGCAAGGAAGTGTCGCATTTACATTCATTTGAATCGTAGACGAGGAATACATGATACTTCGCAAATCATTTTATATCTTACCATGAAAAATAGAAATGAGATGCGATATCGCGTTTTAAAGAATCATAAGAACTCTATTGCTACGATACGTAGACATCTGCAAACGCAATTTCCTTACAAGGAAGTGTCGCATTTACATTGATTTGAATCGTAGACGAAGAATGCATAACACTTCGCAATGAATATTATATCTTATCATGAAACATAGATATGAGATGCAATATCTCGTTTTAAGAAGCATTAGAACTCTATTGCTACGATAGATAGAACATCTGCAAACGCTCTTTCCTAGCAAGGAAGTGTCGCATTTACATTCATTTGAAGTGTAGGCGAGGACTACATAACACTTCGCAAATCATATTATACCTTACCATGAAACATAGAAATGAGATGCGATATCGCGATTTAAGAATCATAAGAACTCTATTGCTACGATACCTAGACATCTGCAGACGCTATTTCCTAGCAAGGAGGTGTCGCATTTACATTCATTTGAAGTGTAGACGAGGAATACATAACACTTCGCAAATCATATTATATCTTACTATGAAACATAGAAATGAGATTCGATATCGCGTTTTAAGAAGCATTAGAAAGCTATTGCTACGATACGTAGACATCTGCAAACGCTATTTCCTAGCGAGGAAGTATCGCATTCACATTCATTTGAAGTGTAGACGAGGAATACATAACACTTCGCAAATCATATTATATCTTACCATGAAACATTGAAATGAGATGCGATGTCACGTTTTAAGAAGCATTAGAACTCTATTGCTACGATACCTAGTCATCTGCAGACGCTATTTCCTAGCAAGGAAGTGTCGCATTTACATTCATTTGAAATGTAGACGAGGAATACATGATACTTCGCAAATCATATTATATCTTACCATGAAACATAGAATTGAGATGCGATATAGTGCTTTAAGAAGCATTAGAAAGCTATTGCTACGATACGTAGACATCTGCAAACGCTATTTCCTAGCGAGGAAGTATCGCATTCACATTCATTTGAAGTGTAGACGAGGAATACATAACACTTCGCAAATCATGTTATATCTTACCATGAAACATAGAAATGAGATGCGATATCGCGTTTTAAGAAGCATTTGAACTCTATTGCTTCGATACGTAGACATCTGCAAACGCTATTTCCTAGCGAGGAAGTGTCGCAATTTACATTCATTTGAAGTGTAGACGAGGAATACATGATACTTCGCAAATCATATTATATCTTACCATGAATCATAGAAATGAGATGCGATATCGTGCTTTAAGAAGGATTAGAAAGCTATTGCTACGATATGTAGACATCTGCAAACGCTATTTCCTAGCGAGGAAGTATTGCATTCACATTCATTTGAAGTGTAGACGAGGAATACATAACACTTTGCAAATCATGTTATATCTTACCATTGAAACATAGAAATGAGATGCGATATCGCGTTTTAAGAAGCATTTGAACTCTATTGCTTCGATACGTAGACATCTGCAAACGCTATTTCCTAGCAAGGAAGTGTCGCATTTACATTCATTTGAAGTGTAGACGAGGAATACATGATACTTCGCAAATCATATTATATCTTACCATGAAACATAGAAATGAGATGCGATATCGCGTTTTAGGAATCATATGAACTCTATTGCTACGATACGTAGACATCTGCAATCGCTATTTCCTTGCAAGTAAGTGTCGCATTTACATTCATTTGAAGTGTAGACGAGGAATACATAACACTTCGCAAATCATGTTATATCTTACCATGAAACATAGAAATGAGATGCGATATCGCGTTTTAAGAAGCATTTGAACTCTATTGCTTCGATACGTATACATCTGCAAACGCTATTTCCTAGCGAGGAAGTGTCGCATTTACATTCATTTGAAGTGTAGACGAGGAATACATAACACTTCGCAAATCATATTATATCTTACCATGAAACATAGAAATGAGATGCGATATCGCGTTTTAAGAAGCATTTGAACTCTATTGCTTCGATACGTAGACATCTGCAAACGCTATTTCCTAGCGAGGAAGTGTCGCATTTACATTCATTTGAAGTGTAGACGAGGAATACATAACACTTCGCAAATCATATTATATCTTACCATGAAACAAAGAAATGAGATTCTATATCGCGTTTTAAGAAGCATTAGATAGCTATTGCTACGATACATAGACATCTGCAAACGCCATTTCCTAGCGAGGAAGTGTCGCATTCACATTCATTTGAAGTGTAGACGAGGAATACATGACACTTCGCAAATCATATTATATCTTACCATGAAACATAGATAAGAGATGCAATATCTCTTTTTTAAGAAGCATTTGAACTCTATTGCTTCGATACGTAGACATCTGCAAACGCTATTTCCTAGCAAGGAAGTGTCGCATTTACATTCATTTGAAGTGTAGGCGAGGAATACATAACACTTCGCAATGAATATTACATCTTATCATGAAACATATAAATGAGATGCGATATCTTGTTTTAAGAAGCATTTGAACTCTATTGCTTCGATACGTAGACATCTGCAAACGCTATTTCCTAGCAACGAAGTGTCGCATTTACATTCATTTGATGTGTAGACGAGGACTACATAACACTTCGCAAATCATATTATATCTTACTATGTAACATAGAAATAAGATGCGATATCGCGTTTTAAGAAGCATTAGAACTCTATTGCTACGATAGGTAGACATCTGCAAACGCTCTTTCCTAGCAAGGAAGTGTCGCATTTACATTCATTTGTAGTGTAGGCGAGGACTACATAACACTTCGCAAATCATATTATATCTTACCATGAAACATAGAAATGAGATGCGATATCGCTATTTAAGAAGCATTAGAAATCTATTGCTACGATACGTAGACATCTGCAAACGCCATTTCCTAGCGAGCAAGTGTCGCATTCACATTCATTTGAAGTGTAGACGAGGAATACATAACACTTCGCAAATCATATTATATCTTACCATGAAACATAGAAATGAGATGCGATATCGCGTTTTAAGAATCATAAGAACTCTATTGCTACGATACGTAGAAATCTGCAAACGCAATTTCCCTGCAAGGAAGTGTCGCATTAACATTCATTTGTATCGTAGACGAGCAATGCATAACACTTCGCAATGAATATTATATCTTATCATGAAACATAGATATGAGATGCAATATCTCGTTTTAAGAAGCATTTGAACTCTATTGCTTCGATACGTAGACATCTGCAAACGCTATTTCCTAGCGAGGAAGTGTCGCATTTACATTCATTTGAAGTGTAGACGAGGAATACATAACACTTCGCAAATCATATTATATCTTACCATGAAACATAGAAATGAGATGCGATATCGCGTTTTAAGAAGCATTTGAACTCTATTGCTTCGATACGTAGACATCTGCAAACGCTATTTCCTAGCGAGGAAGTGTCGCATTTACATTCATTTGAAGTGTAGACGAGGAATACATAACACTTCGCAAATCATATTATATCTTACCATGAAACATAGAAATGAGATTCGATATCGCGTTTTAAGAAGCATTAGAAAGCTATTGCTACGATACGTACACATCTGCAAACGCCATTTCCTAGCGAGGAAGTATCGCATTCACATTCATTTGAAGTGTAGACGAGGAATACATAACACTTCGCAAATCATGTTATATCTTACCATGAAACATAGAAATGAGATGCGATATCGCGTTTTAGGAATCATATGAACTCTATTGCTACGATACGTAGACATCTGCAATCGCTATTTCCTTGCAAGGAAGTGTAGCATTTACATTCATTTGAAGTGTAGACGAGGAATACATAACACTTCGCAAATCATATTATATCTTACCATGAAATATAGAAATGAGATGCGATATCGCGTTTTAGGAATCATATGAACTCTATTGCTACGATACGTAGATATCTGCAATCGCTATTTCCTTGCAAGGAAGTGTCGCATTCACATTCATTTGAAGTGTAGACGAGGAATACATAACACTTCGCAAATCATATTATATCTTACCATGAAACATAGAAATGAGATGCGATATCGCGTTTTAAGTAGCATTAGAACCCTATTGCTACGATACCTAAACATCTGCAAACGCTATTTCCTCGCAAGGTAGTATCGCATTTACATTCATTTGAAGTGTAGACGTGGAATACATGACACTTCGCAAATCATATTATATCTTACCATGAAACATAGAAATGAGATGCGATATCGCGTTTTAAGAAGCATTAGAATTCTATTGCTACGATACGTAGACATCTGCAAACGCTATTTCCTATCGAGGAAGTGTCGCATTCACATTCATTTGAAGTGTAGACGAGGAATACATGACACTTCGCAAATCATATTATATCTTACCATGAAACATAGATAAGAGATGCAATATCTCTTTTTTAAGAAGCATTTGAACTCTATTGCTTCGATACGTAGACATCTGCAAACGCTATTTCCTAGCAAGGAAGTGTCGCATTTACATTCATTTGAAGTGTAGGCGAGGAATACATAACACTTCGCAATGAATATTACATCTTATCATGAAACATATAAATGAGATGCGATATCTTGTTTTAAGAAGCATTTGAACTCTATTGCTTCGATACGTAGACATCTGCAAACGCTATTTCCTAGCAACGAAGTGTCGCATTTACATTCATTTGATGTGTAGACGAGGACTACATAACACTTCGCAAATCATATTATATCTTACTATGTAACATAGAAATGAGATGCGATATCGCGTTTTAAGAAGCATTAGAAATCTATTGCTACGATACGTAGACATCTGCAAACGCTATTTCCTAGCAACGAAGTGTCGCATTTACATTCATTTGAAGTGTAGACGAGGACTACATAACACTTCGCAAATCATATTATATCTTACCATGAAACATAGAAATGAGATGCGATATCGCGTTTTAAGAATCATAAGAACTCTATTGCTACGATACGTAGACATCTGCAAACGCTATTTCCTTGCAAGGAAGTGTCGCATTTACATTCATTTGAATCGTAGACGAGGCATGCATAACACTTCGCAACGAATATTAAATCTTATCATGAAACATAGAAATGAGATGCGATATCGCGTTTTAAGAATCATAAGAACTCTATTGCTACGATACGCAGACATCTGCAAACGCTATTTCCTTGCAAGGAAGTGTCGCATTTACATTCATTTGAATCGTAGACGAGGAATGCATATCTCTTCGCAATGAATATTATATCTTATCATGAAACATAGATATGAGATGCAATATCTCGTTTTAAGAAGCATTTCAACTCTATTGCTACGATACGTAGACATCTGCAAACGCTAATTCCTTGCAAGGGAGTGTCACATTTACATTCATTTGAATCGTAGACGAGGAATGCATATCACTTCGCAATGAATTTTATATCTTATCATGAAACATAGATATGAGATGCAATATCTCGTTTTAAGAAGCATTTCAACTCTATTGCTACGATACGTAGACATCTGCAAACGCTATTTCCTTGCAAGGGAGTGTCGCATTTACATTCATTTGAAGTGTAGACGAGGAATACATGACACTTCGCAAATCATATTATATCTTACCATGAAACATAGAAATGAGATGCGATATCGCGTTTTAAGAAGCATCAGAAATCCATTGCTACGCTACGTAGACATCTGCAAACGCTATTTCCTTGCAAGAAAGTGTCGCATTTACATTCATTTGAAGTGTAGACGAGGAATACATAACACTTCGCACATCATATTATATCTTACCATGAAACATAGAAATGAGATGCGATATCGCGTTTTAAGAAGCATTAGAACACTATTGCTACGATACCTAGACATCTGCAGACGCTATTTCCTTGCAAGGAAGTGTCGCATTTACATTCATTTGAAGTGTAGACGAGGAATACATGACACTTCGCAAATCATATTATATCTTACCATGAAACATAGAAATGAGATGCGATATCGCGTTTTAAGAAGCATTAGAACTCTATTGCTACGATAGGTAGACATTTGCAGACGCTATTTCCTAGCGAGGAAGTGTCGCATTTACATTCATTTGAAGTGTAGACGAGGAATACATAACACTTCGCACATCATATTATATCTTACCATGAAACATAGAAATGAGATGCGATATCGCGTTTTAAGAATCATAAGAACTCTATTGCTACGATACGCAGACATCTGCAAACGCTATTTCCTTGCAAGGAAGTGTCGCATTTACATTCATTTGAGTCGTAGACGAGGAATGCATATCACTTCGCATTGAATATTATATCTTATCATGAAACATAGATATGAGATGCAATATCTCGTTTTAAGAAGCATTTCAACGCTATTGCTACGATACGTAGACATCTGCAAACGCTAATTCCTTGCAAGGGAGTGTCGCATTTACATTCATTTGAATCGTAGACGAGGAATGCATATCACTTCGCAATGAATATTACATCTTATCATGAAACATATAAATGAGATGCGATATCTTGTTTTAAGAAGCATTTGAACTCTATTGCTTCGATACGTAGACATCTGCAAACGCTATTTCCTAGCAACGAAGTGTCGCATTTACATTCATTTGATGTGTAGACGAGGACTACATAACACTTCGCAAATCATATTATATATTACTATGTAACATAGAAATAAGATGCGATATCGCGTTTTAAGAAGCATTAGAACTCTATTGCTACGATAGGTAGACATCTGCAAACGCTCTTTCCTAGCAAGGAAGTGTCGCATTTACATTCATTTGAAGTGTAGGCGAGGAATACATAACACTTCGCAAATCATATTATATCTTACCATGAAACATAGAAATGAGATGCGATATCGCGTTTTAAGAATCATAAGAACTCTATTGCTACGATACGTAGACATCTGCAAACGCTATTTCCTTGCAAGGGAGTGTCGCATTTACATTCATTTGAAGTGTAGACGAGGAATGCATAACACTTCGCAATGAATATTATATCTTACCATGAAACATAGAAATGAGATGCGATATCGCGTTTTAAGAAGCATTAGAAATCTATTGCTACGATACGTAGACATCTGCAAACGCTATTTCCTAGCAACGAAGTGTCGCATTTACATTCATTTGAAGTGTAGACGAGGACTACATAACACTTCGCAAATCATATTATATCTTACCATGAAACATAGAAATGAGATGCGATATCGCGCTTTAAGAATCATAAGAACTCTATTGCTACGATACGTAGACATCTGCAAACGCTATTTCCTTGCAAGGAAGTGTCGCATTTACATTCATTTGAATCGTAGACGAGGCATGCATAACACTTCGCACATCATATTATATCTTACCATGAAACATAGAAATGAGATGCGATATCGCGTTTTAAGTAGCATTAGAACACTATTGCTACGATACCTAGATATCTGCAGACGCTATTTCCTTGCAAGGAAGTGTTGCATTTACATTCATTTGAAGTGTAGACGAGGAATACATGACACTTCGCAAATCATATTATATCTTACCATGAAACATAGAAATGAGATGCGATATCGCGTTTTAAGAAGCATTAGAAATCCATTGCTACGCTACGTAGACATCTGCAAACGCTATTTCCTTGCAAGGAAGTGTCGCATTTACATTCATTTGAAGTGTAGGCGAGGAATACATGACACTTCGCAAATCATATTATATCTTACCATGAAACATAGAAATGAGATGCGATATCGCGTTTTAAGAAGCATTAGAACTCTATTGCTACGATAGGTAGACATTTGCAGACGCTATTTCCTAGCGAGGAAGTGTCGCATTTACATTCATTTGAAGTGTAGACGAGGAATACATAACACTTCGCACATCATATTATATCTTACCATGAAACATAGAAATGAGATGCGATATCGCGTTTTAAGAAGCATTAGAAAGCTATTGCTACGATACCTAGACATCTGCAGACGCTATTTCCTTGCAAGGGAGTGTCGCATTTACATTCATTTGAATCGTAGACGAGGAATGCATATCACTTCGCAATGAATATTATATCTTATCATGAATCATAGATATGAGATGCAATATCTCGTTTTAAGAAGCATTTCAACTCTATTGCTACGATACGTAGACATCTGCAAACGCTATTTCCTTGCAAGGGAGTGTCGCATTTACATTCATTTGAAGTGTAGACGAGGAATACATGACACTTCGCAAATCATATTATATCTTACCATGAAACATAGAAATGAGATGCGATATCGCGTTTCAGAAGCATTAGAACTCTATTGCTACGATAGGTAGACATTTGCAGACGCTATTTCCTAGCGAGGAAGTGTCGCATTTACATTCATTTGAAGTGTAGACGAGGAATACATGACACTTCGCAAATCATATTATATCTTACCATGAAACATAGATAAGAGATGCAATATCTCTTTTTTTAGAAGCATTTGAACTCTATTGCTTCGATACGTAGACATCTGCAAACGCTATTTCCTAGCAAGGAAGTGTCGCATTTACATTCATTTGAAGTGTAGGCGAGGAATACATAACACTTCGCAATGAATATTACATCTTATCATGAAACATAGAAATGAGATGCGATATCTTGTTTTAAGAAGCATTTGAACACTAATGCTTCGATACGTAGACATCTGCAAACGCTATTTCCTAGCAACGAAGTGTCGCATTTACATTCATTTGAAGTGTAGACGAGGACTACATAACACTTCGCAAATCATATTATATCTTACCATGAAACATAGAAATGAGATGCGATATCGCGTTTTAAGAATCATAAGAACTCTATTGCTACGATACGTAGACATCTGCAAACGCTATTTCCTTGCAAGGAAGTGTCGCATTTACATTCAGTTGAATCGTAGACGAGGAATGCATAACACTTCGCAACGAATATTATATCTTATCATGAAACATAGAAATGAGATGCGATATCGCTTTTTAAGAATCATAAGAGCTCTATTGCTACGATACGCAGACATCTGCAAACGCTATTTCCTTGCAAGGAAATGTCGCATTTACATTCATTTGAGTCGTAGACGAGGAATGCATATCACTTCGCAATGAATATTATATCTTATCAAGAAACATAGATATGAGATGCAATATCTCGTTTTAAGACGCATTTGAACTCTATTTCTACGATACCTAGACATCTGCAGACGCTATTTCCTAGAAAGGAAGTGTCGCAGTTACATTCATTTGAAGTGTAGACGAGGAATACATAACACTTCGCAAATCATTTTACATCTTACCATGAAACATAGAAATGAGATGCGATATCGCGTTTTAAGAAGCATTAGAACTCTATTGCTACGATACCTAGACATCTGCAGACGCTACTTCCTAGCAAGGAAGTGTCACAGTTACATTCATTTGAAGTGTAGACGAGGAATACATAACACTTTGCAAATCATATTATATCTTACCATGAAATATAGAAATGAGATGCGATATCGCGTTTTAAGAAGCATTAGAACTCTATTGCTACGATACCTAGACATCTGCAGACGCTATTTCGTTGCAAGGAAGTGTCGCATTTACATTCATTTGAATCGTACCATGAAACATAGAAATGAGATGCAATATCGCGATTTAAGTATCATAAGAACTCTATTGCTACGATACGCAGCCATCCGCAAACGCTATTTCCTTGCAAGGAAGTGTCGCATTTACATTCATTTGAATCGTAGACGAGGAATACATGATACTTCGCAAATCATTTTATATCTTACCATGAAACATAGAAATGAGATGCGATATCGCGTTTTAAGAAGCGTCAGAACTCTATTGCTACGATACCTAGACTTCTCCAGACGCTATTTCCTAGCAAGGAAGTGTAGCATTTACATTCATTTGAAGTGTAGACGAGGAATACATGACACTTCGCAAATCATATAATATCTTACCATGAAACATAGAGATGAGATGCGATATCGCGTTTTAAGAAGCATTAGAACTCTATTGCTACGATACCTAGACATCTGCAGACGCTATTTCGTGGCAAGGAAGTGTCGCATTTACATTCATTTGAAGTGTAGACGAGGAATACATAACACTTCGCAAATCATATTATATCTTACCATGAAACATAGAAATGAGATGCGATATCGCGTTTTAAGAAGCGTTAGAACTCTATTGCTACGATACCTAGACTTCTCCAGACGCTATTTCCTAGCAAGGAAGTGTAGCATTTACATTCATTTGAAGTGTAGACGAGGAATACATGACACTTCGCAAATCATATAATATCTTACCATGAAACATAGAAATGTGATGCGATATCGCGTTTTAAGAATCATAAGAACTCTATTGCTACGATACGTAGACATCTGCAAACGCTATTTCCTTGTAAGGAAGTGTCGCATTTACATTCATTTGATGTGTAGACGAGGAATACATAACACTTCGCAAATCATATTATATCTTACCATGAAACATAGGAATGAGATGCGATATCGCGTTATAAGAATCATAAGAACTCTATTGCTACGATACGTAGACATCTGCAAACGCTATTTCCTTGCAAGGAAGTGTCGCATTTACATTCATTTGATGTGTAGACGAGGAATACATAACACTTCGCAAATCATATTATATCTTACCATGAAACATAGAAATGAGATGCGATATCGCGTTTTAAGAAGCATTAGAACTCTATTGCTACGATACCTAGACATCTGCAAACGCTATTTCCTTGCAAGGAAGTGTCGCATTTACATTCATTTGATGTGTGGACGAGGAATACATAACACTTCGCAAATCATATTATATCTTACCATGAAACATAGAAATGAAATCCGATATCGCGTTTTAAGAATCATAAGAACTCTATTGCTACGATACGTAGATATCTGCAAACGCTATTTCCTTGCAAAGAAGTGTCGCATTTACATTCATTTGAAGTGTAGACGAGGAATACATGACACTTCGCAAATCATATTATATCTTACCATGAAACATAGAAATGCGATGCGATATCGCGTTTTAAGAAGCATTAGAACACTATTGCTACGATAGGTAGACATTTGCAAACGCTATTTCCTTGCAAGGAAGTGTCGCATTTACATTCATTTGAAGAATAGACGAGGAATACATAACACTTCGCAAATCATATTATATCTTACCATGAAACATAGAAATGAGATGCGATATCGCATTTTAAGAAGCATTAGAACACTACTGCTACGATAGGTAGACATTTGCAAACGCTATTTCCTTGCAAGGAAGTGTCGCATTTACATTCATCTGAAGTGTAGACGAGGAATACATAACACTCCGCAAATCATATTATGTCTTACCATGAAACATAGAAATGTGATGCGATATCCCGTTTTAAGAATCATAAGAACTCTATTGCTACGATACGTAGACATCTGCAAACGCTATCTCCTTGCAAAGAAGTGTCGCATTTGCATTCATTTGAAGTGTAGACGAGGAATACATAACACTTTGCAAATCATATTATATCTTACCATGAAACATAGAAATGAGATGCGATATCGCGTTTTAAGAAGCATTAGAACTCTATTGCTACGATACCTAGACATCTGCAGTCGCTATTTCCTAGCAAGGAAGTGTCGCAGTTACATTCATTTGAAGTGTAGACGAGGAATACATAACACTTCGCAAATCATATTACATCTTACCATGAAACATAGAAATGAGATGCGATATCGCGTTTTAAGAATCATAAGAACTCTATTGCTACGATACGCAGACATCTGCAAACGCTATTTCCTTGCAAGGAAGTGTCGCATTTACATTCATTTGAATCGTAGACGAGGAATGCATATCACTTCGCAATGAATATTATATCTTATCATGAAACATAGATATGAGATGCAATATCTCGTTTTAAGACGCATTTGAACTCTATTTCTACGATACCTAGACATCTGCAGACGCTATTTCCTTGCAAGGAAGTGTCGCATTTACATTCATTTGAAGTGTAGACGAGGAATACATAGCACTTCGCAAATCATATTATATCTTACCATGAAACATAGAAATGAGATGCGATATCGCGTTTTAAGAAGCATTAGAACTCTATTGCTACGATACCTAGACATCTGCAGACGCTATTTCCTAGTAAGGAAGTGTCGCAGTTACATTCATTTGAAGTGTAGACGAGGAATACATAACTCTTCGCAAATCATATTACATCTTACCATGAAACATAGAAATGAGATGCGATATCGCGTTTTAAGAAGCATTAGAACACTATTGCTACGATAGGTAGACATTTGCAAACGCTATTTCCTTGCAAGGAAGTGTCGCATTTACATTCATTTGAAGAATAGACGAGGAATACATAACACTTCGCAAATCATATTATATCTTACCATGAAACATAGAAATGAAATCCGATATCGCGTTTTAAGAATCATAAGAACTCTATTGCTACGATACGTAGATATCTGCAAACGCTATTTCCTTGCAAGGAAGTGTCGCATTTACATTCATCTGAAGTGTAGACGAGGAATACATAACACTCCGCAAATCATATTATGTCTTACCATGAAACATAGAAATGTGATGCGATATCCCG
The DNA here is from genome assembly GCF_050948175.1 of Xylocopa sonorina. NCBI lineage: Eukaryota > Metazoa > Arthropoda > Insecta > Hymenoptera > Apidae > Xylocopa > Xylocopa sonorina. Next base: position 27,775 of record NW_027490222.1, on the reverse strand, counting down.
TTTTAAGAATCATAAGAACTCTATTGCTACGATACGTAGATATCTGCAAACGCTATTTCCTTGCAAAGAAGTGTCGCATTTGCATTCATTTGAAGTGTAGACGAGGAATACATAACATTTCGCAAATCATATTATATCTTACCATGAAACATAGAAATGAGATGCGATACCGCGTTTTAAGAAGCGTTAGAACTCTATTGCTACGATACCTAGACTTCTCCAGACGCAATTTCCTAGCAAGGAAGTGTAGCATTTACATTCATTTGAAGTGTAGACGAGGAATACATGACACTTCGCAAATCATATAATATCTTACCATGAAACATAGAAATGTGATGCGATATCGCGTTTTAAGGATCATAAGAACTCTATTGCTACGATACGTAGACATCTGCAAACGCTATTTCCTTGCAAGGAAGTGTCGCATTTACATTCATTTGATGTGTAGACGAGGAATACATAACACTTCGCAAATCATATTATATCTTACCATGAAACATAGAAATGAGATGCGCTATCGCGTTTTAAGAAGCATTAGAACTCTATTGCTACGATACCTAGACATCTGCAGACGCTATTTCGTGGCAAGGAAGTGTCGCATTTACATTCATTTGAAGTGTAGACGAGGAATACATAACACTCCGCAAATCATATTATATCTTACCATGAAACATAGAAATGAAATCCGATATCGCGTTTTAAGAATCATAAGAACTCTATTGCTACGATACGTAGATATCTGCAAACGCTATTTCCTTGCAAAGAAGTGTCGCATTTACATTCATTTGAAGTGTAGACGAGGAATACATGACACTTCGCAAATCATATTATATCCTACCATGAAACATAGAAATGCGATGCGATATCGCGTTTTAAGAAGCATTAGAACACTATTGCTACGATAGGTAGACATTTGCAAACGCTATTTCCTTGCAAGGAAGTGTCGCATTTACATTCATTTGAAGAATAGACGAGGAATACATAACACTTCGCAAATCATATTATATCTTACCATGAAACATAGAAATGAGATGCGATATCGCATTTTAAGAAGCATTAGAACACTACTGCTACGATAGGTAGACATTTGCAAACGCTATTTCCTTGCAAGGAAGTGTCGCATTTACATTCATCTGAAGTGTAGACGAGGAATACATAACACTTCGCAAATCATATTATATCTTACCATGAAACATAGAAATGAGATGCGCTATCGCGTTTTAAGAAGCATTAGAACTCTATTGCTACGATACCTAGACATCTGCAGACGCTATTTCGTGGCAAGGAAGTGTCGCATTTACATTCATTTGAAGTGTAGACGAGGAATACATAACACTCCGCAAATCATATTATATCTTACCATGAAACATAGAAATGAGATGCGATATCGCGTTTTAAGAAGCATTAGAACTCAATTGCTACGATACCTAGACATCTGCAGACGCTATTTCCTAGCAAGGAAGTGTCGCAGTTACATTCATTTGAAGTGTAGACGAGGAATACATAACACTTCGCAAATCATATTACATCTTACCATGAAACATAGAAATGAGATGCGATATCGCGTTTTAAGAATCATAAGAACTCTATTGCTACGATACGCAGACATCTGCAAACGCTATTTCCTTGCAAGGAAGTGTCGCATTTACATTCATTTGAATCGTAGACGAGGAATGCATATCACTTCGCAATGAATATTATATCTTATCATGAAACATAGATATGAGATGCAATATCTCGTTTTAAGACGCATTTGAACTCTATTTCTACGATACCTAGACATCTGCAGACGCTATTTCCTTGCAAGGAAGTGTCGCATTTACATTCATTTGAAGTGTACACGAGGAATACATAGCACTTCGCAAATCATATTATATCTTACCATGAAACATAGAAATGAGATGCGATATCGCGTTTTAAGAAGCATTAGAACTCTATTGCTACGATACCTAGACATCTGCAGACGCTATTTCCTAGCAAGGAAGTGTCGCAGTTACATTCATTTGAAGTGTAGACGAGGAATACATAACACTTCGCAAATCATATTACATCTTACCATGAAACATAGAAATGAGATGCGATATCGCGTTTTAAGAATCATAAGAACTCTATTGCTACGATACGCAGACATCTGCAAACGCTATTTCCTTGCAAGGAAGTGTCGCATTTACATTCATTTGAATCGTAGACGAGGAATGCATATCACTTCGCAATGAATATTATATCTTATCATGAAACATAGATATGAGATGCAATATCTCGTTTTAAGACGCATTTGAACTCTATTTCTACGATACCTAGACATCTGCAGACGCTATTTCCTTGCAAGGAAGTGTCGCATTTACATTCATTTGATTCGTAGACGAGGAATGCATATCACTTCGCAATGAATATTATATCCTATCATGAAACATAGATATGAGATGCAATATCTCGTTTTAAGAAGCATTTGAACTCTATTGCTACGATACGTAGACATCTACAAACGCTATTTCCTTGCAAGGGAGTGTCGCATTTACATTCCTTTGAAGTGTAGACGAGGAATGCATAACACTTCGCAATGAATATTATATCTTACCATGAAACATAGAAATGAGATGCGATATCGTGTTTTAAGAAGAATTTGAAATCTATTGCTACGATACGTAGATAACTGCAAACGCTATTTCCTTGGAAGGAAGTGTCGCATTTACATTTGAAGTGTAGACGAGGAATATATAACACTTCGCAACGAATATTATATCTTATCATGAAACATAGATATGAGATGCAATATCTCGTTTTAAGACGCATTTGAACTCTATTTCTACGATACCTAGACATCTGCAGACGCTATTTCCTTGCAAGGAAGTGTCGCATTTACATTCATTTGAAGTGTAGACGAGGAATACATAGCACTTCGCAAATCATATTATATCTTACCATGAAACATAGAAATGAGATGCGATATCGCGTTTTAAGAAGCATTAGAACTCTATTGCTACGATACCTATACATCTGCAGACGCTATTTCCTACCAAGGTAGTGTCGCATTTACGTTCATTTGAAGTGTAGACGTGGAATACATGACACTTTGCAAATCATATTATATCTTACCATGAAACATAGAAATGAGATGCGATATCGCGTTCTAAGAATCATAAGAACTCTATTGCTACGATACGTAGACATCTGCAAACGCTATTTCCTTGCAAGGAAGTGTCGCATTTACATTCATTTGTATCGTAGACGAGGCATGCATAACACTTCGCAATGAATATTATATCTTATCATGAAACATAGATATGAGATGCAATATCTCGTTTTAAGAAGCATTTGAACTCTATTGCTACGATACGTAGACATCTGCAAACGCTATTTCCTTGCAAGGGAGTGTCGCATTTACATTCATTTGAATCGTAGACGAGGAAAGGATAACACTTCGCAATGAATATTATATCTTACAATGAAACATAGAAGTGAGATGCGATATCGCGTTTTAAGAAGCATTAGAACTCTATTGCTACGATACCTAGACATCTGCAGACGCTATTTCCTAGCAAGGAAGTGTCGCATTTACATTCATTTGGAGTGTAGACGAGGAATACATGACACTTCGCAAATCATATTATATCTTACCATGAAACATAGAAATGAGATGCGATATCGCGTTTTAACGAGCATTAGAACTCTATTGCTACGTTACGCAGACATCTGCAAATGCTATTTCCTTGCAAGGAAGTGTCGCATTTACATTCATTTGAATCGTAGACGAGGAATGCATAAGACTTCGCAATGAATATTATATCTTACCATGAATCATAGAAATGAGATGCGATATCGCGTTTTAAGAAGCATCAGAAATCCATTGCTACGATACCTAGACATCTGCAGACGCTATTTCCTAGCAAGGAAGTGTCGCATTTACATTCATTTGAAGTGTAGACGAGGAATACATAACACTTCGCAAATCATATTATATCTTACCATGAAACATAGAAATGAGATGCGATATCGCGTTTTAAGAAGCATTAGAACTCTATTGCTGCGATACCTAGACATCTGCAAACGCTATTTCCTTGCAAGGAAGTGTCGCATTTACATTCATTTGAAGTGTAGACGAGGAATACATGACACTTCGCAAATCATATTATATCTTACCATGAAACATAGAAATGAGATGCGATATCGCGTTTTAGGAAGCATTAGAACACTATTGCTACGATAGGTAGACATTTGCAAACGCTATTTCCTTGCAAGGAAGTGTCGCATTTACATTCATTTGAAGTGTAGACGAGGAATACATAACACTTCGCAAATCATATTATATCTTACCATGAAACATAGAAATGAGATGCGATATCGCGTTTTAAGGAGCATTAGAACTGTATTGCTACGATACCTAGATATCTGCAGACGCTATTTCCTAGCAAGGAAATGTCGCATTTACATTCATTTGAAGTGTAGACGAGGAATACTTAACACTTCGCAAATCATATTATATCTTACCATGAAACATAGAAATGAGATGCGATATTGCGTTTTAGGAAGCATTAGAACTCTATTGCTACGATACCTAGACATCTGCAGACGCTATTTCCTAGCAAGGAAGTGTCGCATTTACATTCAGTTGAAGTGTAGACGAGGAATACATAACACTTCGCAAATCATATTATATCTTACCATGAAACATAGAAATGAGATGCGATATCGCGTTTTAAGAAGCATTAGAACTCTATTGCTACGATACGTAGACATCTGCAAACGCTATTTCCTTGCAGGGAAGTGTCGCATTTACATTTATTTGAAGTGTAGACGAGGAATACATAACACTTCGCAAATCATATTATATCTTACCATGAAACATAGAAGTGAGATGCGATATCGCGTTTTAAGAAGCATCAGAAATCCATTGCTACGATACGTAGACATCAGCAAACGCTATTTCCTTGCAAGGAAGTGTCGCATTTACATTCATTTGAAGCGTGGACGAGGAATACATGACACTTCGCAAATCATATTATATTTTACCATGAATTATAGAAATGAGATGCGATATCGCGTTTTAAGAAGCATCAGAAATCCATTGCTACGATACCTAGACATCTGCAGACGCTATTTCCTAGCAAGGAAGTGTCGCATTTACATTCATTTGAAGTGTAGACGAGGAATACATAACACTTCGCAAATCATATTATATCTTACCATGAAACATAGAAATGAGATGCGATATCGCGTTTTAAGAAGCATTAGAACTCTATTGCTACGATACCTAGACATCTGCAAACGCTATTTCCTTGCAGGGAAGTGTCGCATTTACATTTATTTGAAGTGTAGACGAGGAATACATAACACTTCGCAAATCATATTATATCTTACCATGAAATATAGAAGTGAGATGCGATATCGCGTTTTAAGAAGCATCAGAAATCCATTGCTACGATACGTAGACATCAGCAAACGCTATTTCCTTGCAAGAAAGTGTCGCATTTACATTCATTTGAAGTGTAGACGAGGAATACATAACACTTCGCAAATCATATTATATCTTACCATGAAACATAGAAATGAGATGCGATAACGCGTTTTAAGAATCATAAGAACTCTATTGCTACGATACCTAGACATCTGCAAACGCTATTTCCTAGCAAGGAAGTGTCGCATTTACATTCATTTGAAGTGTAGACGAGGAATACATAACACTTCGCAAATCATATTATATCTTACCATGAAACATAGAAATGAGATGCGATATCGCGTTTTAAGAAGCATTAGAACTCTATTGCTACGATACCCAGACATCTGCAGACGCTATTTTCTAGCAAGGAAGTGTCGCATTTACATTCATTTGAAGTGTAGACGAGGAATACATAACACTTCGCAAATCATATTATATCTTACCATGAAACATAGAAATGAGATGCGATATCGCGTTTTAAGAAGCATTAGAACTCTATTGCTACGATACCTAGACATCTGCAGACGCTATTTCCTAGCAAGGAAGTGTCGCATTTACATTCATTTGAAGTGTAGACGAGGAATACATGACACTTCACAAATCATATAATATCTTGCCATGAAACATAGAAATGAGATGCGATATCGCGATTTAAGAATCATAAGAACTATATTGCTACGATACGTAGACATCTGCATACGCTATATCCTTGCAAGGAAGTGTCGCATTTACATTCATTTGAAGTGCAGACGAGGTATACATAACACTTCGCAAATCATATTATATCTTACCATGAAACATGGGAATGAGATGCGATATCGCGTTCTAAGAATCATAAGGACTCTATTGCTCCGATACGTAGACATCTGCAAACGCTATTTCCCTGCAAGGAAGTGTCGCATTTACATTCATTTGAACCGTAGGAGAGGAGTGCAAAACACTTCGCAAAGAATATTATATCTTATCATGAAACATAGATAAGAGATGCAATATCTCTTTTTAAGAAGCATTTGAAATCTATTGCTTCGATACGTAGACATCTGCAAACGCTATTTCCTAGCAAGGAAGTGTCGCATTTACATTCATTTGAAGTGTAGACGAGGAATACATAACACTTCGCCAATCATATTATATCTTACCATGAAACATAGAAATGAGATGCGATATCGCGTTTTAAGAAGCATTAGAACACCATTGCTACGATATGTAGACATCTGCAAACGCTATTTCCCTGCAAGGAAGTGTCGCATTTACATTCATTTGAACCGTAGGAGAGGAGTGCAAAACACTTCGCAAAGAATATTATATCTTATCATGAAACATAGATAAGAGATGCAATATCTCTTTTTAAGAAGCATTTGAAATCTATTGCTTCGATACGTAGACATCTGCAAACGCTATTTCCTAGCAAGGAAGTGTCGCATTTACATTCATTTGAAGTGTAGACGAGGAATACATAACACTTCGCCAATCATATTATATCTTACCATGAAACATAGAAATGAGATGCGATATCGCGTTTTAAGAAGCATTAGAACACCATTGCTACGATATGTAGACATTTGCAAACGCTATTTCCTTGCAAGGAAGTGTCGCATTTACATTCATTTGAAGTGTAGACGAGGAATACATAACACTTCGCAAATCATATTATATCTTACCATGAATCATAGAAATGAGATGCGATATCGCCTTTTAAGAAGCATTAGAGCTCTATTGCTACGATACGTAGACATCTGCAAACGCTATTTCCTTGCAAGGAAGTGTCGCATTTACATTCATTTGAAACGTAGACGAGGAATGCATAACACTTCGCAATGAATATTATATCTTATCAAGAAACATAGATATGAGATGCACTATCTCGTTTTAAGAAGCATTTGAACTCTATTGCTTCGATACGTAGACATCTGCAAACGCTATTTCCTTGCAAGGTAGTGTCGCATTTACATTCATTTGAATCGTAGACGAGGAATGCATAACACTTCGCAAAGAATATAATATCTTATCATGAGACATAGGTAAGAGATGCAATATCTCGTTTTAAGAAGCATTTGAACTCTATTGCTTCGATACGTAGACATCTGCAAACGCCATTTCCTAGCAACGAAGTGTCGCATTTACATTCATTTGAAGTGTAGACGAGGACTACATAACACTTCGCAAATCATATTATATCTTACCATGAAACATAGAAATGAGATGCGATATCGCGTTTTAAGAGCCATTAGAACTCTATTGCTACGATACCTATACATCTGCAGACGCTATTTCCTAGCAAGGTAGTGTCGCATTTACATTCATTTGAAGTGTAGACGAGGAATACATAACACTTCGCAAATCATATTATATCTTACCATGAAACATAGAAATGAGTTCCGATATCGCGTTTTAAGAATCATAAGAACTCTATTGCTACGATACGTAGACATCTGCAAACGCTATTTCCTTGCAAGGAAGTGTCGCATTTACATTCATTTGAAGCGTGGACGGGGAATACATGACACTTCGCAAATCATATTATATCTTACCATGAAACATAGAAATGGGATGCGTTATCGCGTTTTAAGAAGCATCAGAAATCCATTGCTACGATGAGTAGACATCTGCAAACGCTATTTCCATGCAGGGAAGTGTCGCATTTACATTCATTTGAAGTGTAGACGAGGAATACATGACACATCGCAAATCATATTATATCTTACTATGAATCATAGAAGTGAGATGCGATATCGCGTTTTAAGAAGCATCAGAAATCCATTGCTACGATACGTAGACATCAGCAAACGCTATTTCCTTGCAAGGAAGTGTCGCATTTACATTCATTTGAAGCGTGGACGAGGAATACATGACACTTCGCAAATCATATTATATCTTACCATGAATTATAGAAATGAGATGCGATATCGCGTTTTAAGAAGCATCAGAAATCCATTGCTACGATACCTAGACATCTGCAGACGCTATTTCCTAGCAAGGAAGTGTCGCATTTACATTCATTTGAAGTGTAGACGAGGAATACATAACACTTCGCAAATCATATTATATCTTACCATGAAACATAGAAATGAGATGCGATATCGCGTTTTAAGAAGCATTAGAACTCTATTGCTACGATACCTAGACATCTGCAAACGCTATTTCCTTGCAAGGAAGTGTCGCATTTACATTCATTTGAGGTGTAGACGAGGAATACATGACACTTCGCAAATCATATTATATCTCACCATGAAGCATAGAAATGAGATGCGATATCGCGTTTTAGGAAGCATTAGAACACTATTGCTACGATAGGTAGACATTTGCAAACGCTATTTCCTTGCAAGGAAGTGTCGCATTTACATTCATTTGAAGTGTAGACGAGGAATACATAACACTTCGCAAATCATATTATATCTTACCATGAAACATAGAAATGAGATGCGATATCGCGTTTTAAGAAGCATTAGAACTCTATTGCTACGATACCCAGACATCTGCAGACGCTATTTTCTAGCAAGGAAGTGTCGCATTTACATTCATTTGAAGAATAGACGAGGAATACATAACACTTCGCAAATCATATTATATCTTACCATGAAACATAGAAATGAGATGCGATATCGCATTTTAAGAAGCATTAGAACACTACTGCTACGATAGGTAGACATTTGCAAACGCTATTTCCTTGCAAGGAAGTGTCGCATTTACATTCATCTGAAGTGTAGACGAGGAATACATAACACTCCGCAAATCATATTATGTCTTACCATGAAACATAGAAATGAGATGCGATATCGCGTTTTAAGAAGCATTAGAACTCTATTGCTACGATACCTAGACATCTGCAGACGCTATTTCCTAACAAGGAAGTGTCGCATATGCATTCATTTGAAGTGTAGACGAGGAATACATGACACTTCGCAAATCATATAATATCTTGCCATGAAACATAGAAATGAGATGCGATATCGCGATTTAAGAATCATAAGAACTATATTGCTACGATACGTAGACATCTGCATACGCTATATCCTTGCAAGGAAGTGTCGCATTTACATTCATTTGAAGTGCAGACGAGGAATACATGACACTTCGCAAATCATATAATATCTTGCCATGAAACATAGAAATGAGATGCGATATCGCGATTTAAGAATCATAAGAACTATATTGCTACGATACGTAGACATCTGCATACGCTATATCCTTGCAAGGAAATGTCGCATTTACATTCATTTGAAGTGTAGACGAGGAATACATAACACTTCGCCAATCATATTATATCTTACCATGAAACATAGAAATGAGATGCGATATCGCGTTTTAAGAAGCATTAGAACACCATTGCTACGATATGTAGACATTTGCAAACGCTATTTCCTTGCAAGGAAGTGTCGCATTTACATTCATTTGAAGTGTAGACGAGGAATACATAACACTTCGCAAATCATATTATATCTTACCATGAAACATAGAAATGAGATGCGATATCGCCTTTTAAGAAGCATTAGAGCTCTATTGCTACGATACGTAGACATCTGCAAACGCTATTTCCTAGCAACGAAGTGTCGCATTTACATTCATTTGAAGTGTAGACGAGGACTACATAACACTTCGCAAATCATATTATATCTTACCATGAAACATAGAAATGAGATGCGATATCGCGTTTTAAGAGCCATTAGAACTCTATTGCTACGATACCTATACATCTGCAGACGCTATTTCCTAGCAAGGTAGTGTCGCATTTACATTCATTTGAAGTGTAGACGAGGAATACATAACACTTCGCAAATCATATTATATCTTACCATGAAACATAGAAATGAGTTCCGATATCGCGTTTTAAGAATCATAAGAACTCTATTGCTACGATACGTAGACATCTGCAAACGCTATTTCCTTGCAAGGAAGTGTCGCATTTACATTCATTTGAAGCGTGGACGGGGAATACATGACACTTCGCAAATCATATTATATCTTACCATGAAACATAGAAATGAGATGCGTTATCGCGTTTTAAGAAGCATCAGAAATCCATTGCTACGATGAGTAGACATCTGCAAACGCTATTTCCATGCAGGGAAGTGTCGCATTTACATTCATTTGAAGTGTAGACGAGGAATACATGACACTTCGCAAATCATATTATATCTTACCATGAATCATAGAAGTGAGATGCGATGTCGCGTTTTAGGAAGCATCAGAAATCCATTGCTACGATACGTAGACATCAGCAAACGCTATTTCCTTGCAAGGAAGTGTCGCATTTACATTCATTTGAAGCGTGGACGAGGAATACATGACACTTCGCAAATCATATTATATCTTACCATGAATCATAGAAATGAGATGCGATATCGCGTTTGAAGAAGCATCAGAAATCCATTGCTACGATACCTAGACATCTGCAGACGCTATTTCCTAGCAAGGAAGTGTCGCATTTACATTCATTTGAAGTGTAGACGAGGAATACATAACACTTCGCAAATCATATTATATCTTACCATGAATCATAGAAATGAGATGCGATATCGCGTTTTAAGAAGCATCAGAAATCCATTGCTACGATACGTAGATATCTGCAAACGCTATTTCCTTGCAAGAAAGTGTCGCATTTACATTCATTTGAAGTGTAGACGAGGAATACATAACACTTTGCAAATCATATTATATCTTACCATGAAACATAGAAATGAGTTCCGATATCGCGTTTTAAGAATCATAAGAACTCTATTGCTACGATACGTAGACATCTGCAAACGCTATTTCCTTGCAAGGAAGTGTCGCATTTACATTCATTTGAAGCGTGGACGAGGAATACATGACACTTCGCAAATCATATTATATCTTACCATGAAACATAGAAATGAGATGCGTTATCGCGTTTTAAGAAGCATCAGAAATCCATTGCTACGATGAGTAGACATCTGCAAACGCTATTTCCATGCAGGGAAGTGTCGCATTTACATTCATTTGAAGTGTAGACGAGGAATACATGACACTTCGCAAATCATATTATATCTTAGCATGAATCATAGAAGTGAGATGCGATATCGCGTTTTAAGAAGCATCAGAAATCCATTGCTACGATACGTAGACATCTGCAAACGCTATTTCCTTGCAAGAAAGTGTCGCATTTACATTCATTTGAAGTGTAGACGAGGAATACATAACACTTCGCAAATCATATTATATCTTACCATGAAACAAAGAAATGAGTTCCGATATCGCGTTTTAAGAATCATAAGAACTCTATTGCTACGATACGTAGACATCTGCAAACGCTATTTCCTTGCAAGGAAGTGTCGCATTTACATTCATTTGAAGCGTGGACGAGGAATACATGACACTTCGCAAATCATATTATATCTTACCATGAAACATAGAAATGAGATGCGATATCGCGTTTTAAGAAGCATTAGAACTCTATTGCTACGATACCTAGACATCTGCAGACGCTATTTCCTAGCAAGGAAGTGTCGCATTTACATTCATTTGGAGTGTAGACGAGGAATACATGACACTTCGCAAATCATATTATATCTTACCATGAAACATAGAAATGAGATGCGATATCGCGTTTTAACGAGCATTAGAACTCTATTGCTACGTTACGCAGACATCTGCAAACGCTATTTCCTTGCAAGGAAGTGTCGCATTTACATTCATTTGAATCGTAGACGAGGAATGCATAAGACTTCGCAATGAATATTATATCTTACCATGAATCATAGAAATGAGATGCGATATCGCGTTTTAAGAAGCATCAGAAATCCATTGCTACGATACCTAGACATCTGCAGACGCTATTTCCTAGCAAGGAAGTGTCGCATTTACATTCATTTGAAGTGTAGACGAGGAATACATAACACTTCGCAAATCATATTATATCTTACCATGAAACATAGAAATGAGATGCGATATCGCGTTTTAAGAAGCATTAGAACTCTATTGCTACGATACGTAGACATCTGCAAACGCTATTTCCTTGCAAGGAAGTGTCGCATTTACATTCATTTGAAGCGTGGACGAGGAATACATGACACTTCGCAAATCATATTATATCTTACCATGAAACATAGAAATGAGATGCGATATCGCGTTTTAAGAAGCATTAGAACTCTATTGCTACGATACCTAGACATCTGCAAACGCTATTTCCTTGCAAGGAAGTGTCGCATTTACATTCATTTGAAGTGTAGACGAGGAATACATGACACTTCGCAAATCATATTATATCTTACCATGAAACATAGAAATGAGATGCGATATCGCGTTTTAGGAAGCATTAGAACACTATTGCTACGATAGGTAGACATTTGCAAACGCTATTTCCTTGCAAGGAAGTGTCGCATTTACATTCATTTGAAGTGTAGACGAGGAATACATAACACTTCGCAAATCATATTATATCTTACCATGAAACATAGAAATGAGATGCGATATCGCGTTTTAAGGAGCATTAGAACTGTATTGCTACGATACCTAGATATCTGCAGACGCTATTTCCTAGCAAGGAAATGTCGCATTTACATTCATTTGAAGTGTAGACGAGGAATACTTAACACTTCGCAAATCATATTATATCTTACCATGAAACATAGAAATGAGATGCGATATTGCGTTTTAAGAAGCATTAGAACTCTATTGCTACGATACCTAGACATCTGCAGACGCTATTTCCTAGCAAGGAAGTGTCGCATTTACATTCAGTTGAAGTGTAGACGAGGAATACATAACACTTCGCAAATCATATTATATCTTACCATGAAACATAGAAATGAGATGCGATATCGCGTTTTAAGAAGCATTAGAACTCTATTGCTACGATACGTAGACATCTGCAAACGCTATTTCCTTGCAGGGAAGTGTCGCATTTACATTTATTTGAAGTGTAGACGAGGAATACATAACACTTCGCAAATCATATTATATCTTACCATGAAACATAGAAGTGAGATGCGATATCGCGTTTTAAGAAGCATCAGAAATCCATTGCTACGATACGTAGACATCAGCAAACGCTATTTCCTTGCAAGGAAGTGTCGCATTTACATTCATTTGAAGCGTGGACGAGGAATACATGACACTTCGCAAATCATATTATATCTTACCATGAATTATAGAAATGAGATGCGATATCGCGTTTTAAGAAGCATCAGAAATCCATTGCTACGATACCTAGACATCTGCAGACGCTATTTCCTAGCAAGGAAGTGTCGCATTTACATTCATTTGAAGTGTAGACGAGGAATACATAACACTTCGCAAATCATATTATATCTTACCATGAAACATAGAAATGAGATGCGATATCGCGTTTTAAGAAGCATTAGAACTCTATTGCTACGATACCTAGACATCTGCAAACGCTATTTCCTTGCAGGGAAGTGTCGCATTTACATTTATTTGAAGTGTAGACGAGGAATACATAACACTTCGCAAATCATATTATATCTTACCATGAAACATAGAAGTGAGATGCGATATCGCGTTTTAAGAAGCATCAGAAATCCATTGCTACGATACGTAGACATCAGCAAACGCTATTTCCTTGCAAGAAAGTGTCGCATTTACATTCATTTGAAGTGTAGACGAGGAATACATAACACTTCGCAAATCATATTATATCTTACCATGAAACATAGAAATGAGATGCGATAACGCGTTTTAAGAATCATAAGAACTCTATTGCTACGATACCTAGACATCTGCAAACGCTATTTCCTAGCAAGGAAGTGTCGCATTTACATTCATTTGAAGTGTAGACGAGGAATACATAACACTTCGCAAATCATATTATATCTTACCATGAAACATAGAAATGAGATGCGATATCGCGTTTTAAGAAGCATTAGAACTGTATTGCTACGATACCCAGACATCTGCAGACGCTATTTTCTAGCAAGGAAGTGTCGCATTTACATTCATTTGAAGTGTAGACGAGGAATACGTAATACTTCGCAAATCATATTATATCTTACCATGAAACATAGAAATGAGATGCGATATCGCGTTTTAAGAAGCATTAGAACTCTATTGCTACGATACCTAGACATCTGCAGACGCTATTTCCTAGCAAGGAAGTGTCGCATTTACATTCATTTGAAGTGTAGACGAGGAATACATGACACTTCACAAATCATATAATATCTTGCCATGAAACATAGAAATGAGATGCGATATCGCGATTTAAGAATCATAAGAACTATATTGCTACGATACGTAGACATCTGCATACGCTATATCCTTGCAAGGAAGTGTCGCATTTACATTCATTTGAAGTGCAGACGAGGTATACATAACACTTCGCAAATCATATTATATCTTACCATGAAACATGGGAATGAGATGCGATATCGCGTTCTAAGAATCATAAGGACTCTATTGCTCCGATACGTAGACATCTGCAAACGCTATTTCCCTGCAAGGAAGTGTCGCATTTACATTCATTTGAACCGTAGGAGAGGAGTGCAAAACACTTCGCAAAGAATATTATATCTTATCATGAAACATAGATAAGAGATGCAATATCTCTTTTTAAGAAGCATTTGAAATCTATTGCTTCGATACGTAGACATCTGCAAACGCTATTTCCTAGCAAGGAAGTGTCGCATTTACATTCATTTGAAACGTAGACGAGGAATGCATAACACTTCGCAATGAATATTATATCTTATCAAGAAACATAGATATGAGATGCACTATCTCGTTTTAAGAAGCATTTGAACTCTATTGCTTCGATACGTAGACATCTGCAAACGCTATTTCCTTGCAAGGTAGTGTCGCATTTACATTCATTTGAATCGTAGACGAGGAATGCATAACACTTCGCAAAGAATATAATATCTTATCATGAGACATAGGTAAGAGATGCAATATCTCGTTTTAAGAAGCATTTGAACTCTATTGCTTCGATACGTAGACATCTGCAAACGCCATTTCCTAGCAACGAAGTGTCGCATTTACATTCATTTGAAGTGTAGACGAGGACTACATAACACTTCGCAAATCATATTATATCTTACCATGAAACATAGAAATGAGATGCGATATCGCGTTTTAAGAGCCATTAGAACTCTATTGCTACGATACCTATACATCTGCAGACGCTATTTCCTAGCAAGGTAGTGTCGCATTTACATTCATTTGAAGTGTAGACGAGGAATACATAACACTTCGCAAATCATATTATATCTTACCATGAAACATAGAAATGAGTTCCGATATCGCGTTTTAAGAATAATAACAACTCTATTGCTACGATACGTAGACATCTGCAAACGCTATTTCCTTGCAAGGAAGTGTCGCATTTACATTCATTTGAAGCGTGGACGGGGAATACATGACACTTCGCAAATCATATTATATCTTACCATGAAACATAGAAATGAGATGCGTTATCGCGTTTTAAGAAGCATCAGAAATCCATTGCTACGATGAGTAGACATCTGCAAACGCTATTTCCATGCAGGGAAGTGTCGCATTTACATTCATTTGAAGTGTAGACGAGGAATACATGACACTTCGCAAATCATATTATATCTTACTATGAATCATAGAAGTGAGATGCGATATCGCGTTTTAAGAAGCATCAGAAATCCATTGCTACGATACGTAGACATCAGCAAACGCTATTTCCTTGCAAGGAAGTGTCGCATTTACATTCATTTGAAGCGTGGACGAGGAATACATGACACTTCGCAAATCATATTATATCTTACCATGAATTATAGAAATGAGATGCGATATCGCGTTTTAAGAAGCATCAGAAATCCATTGCTACGATACCTAGACATCTGCAGACGCTATTTCCTAGCAAGGAAGTGTCGCATTTACATTCATTTGAAGTGTAGACGAGGAATACATAACACTTCGCAAATCATATTATATCTTACCATGAAACATAGAAATGAGATGCGATATCGCGTTTTAAGAAGCATTAGAACTCTATTGCTACGATACCTAGACATCTGCAAACGCTATTTCCTTGCAAGGAAGTGTCGCATTTACATTCATTTGAGGTGTAGACGAGGAATACATGACACTTCGCAAATCATATTATATCTCACCATGAAGCATAGAAATGAGATGCGATATCGCGTTTTAGGAAGCATTAGAACACTATTGCTACGATAGGTAGACATTTGCAAACGCTATTTCCTTGCAAGGAAGTGTCGCATTTACATTCATTTGAAGTGTAGACGAGGAATACATAACACTTCGCAAATCATATTATATCTTACCATGAAACATAGAAATGAGATGCGATATCGCGTTTTAAGAAGCATTAGAACTCTATTGCTACGATACCCAGACATCTGCAGACGCTATTTTCTAGCAAGGAAGTGTCGCATTTACATTCATTTGAAGAATAGACGAGGAATACATAACACTTCGCAAATCATATTATATCTTACCATGAAACATAGAAATGAGATGCGATATCGCGTTTTAAGAAGCATTAGAACTCTATTGCTACGATACCTAGACATCTGCAAACGCTATTTCCTTGCAAGGAAGTGTCGCATTTACATTCATTTGAGGTGTAGACGAGGAATACATGACACTTCGCAAATCATATTATATCTCACCATGAAGCATAGAAATGAGATGCGATATCGCGTTCTAGGAAGCATTAGAACACTATTGCTACGATAGGTAGACATTTGCAAACGCTATTTCCTTGCAAGGAAGTGTCGCATTTACATTCATTTGAAGTGTAGACGAGGAATACATAACACTTCGCAAATCATATTATATCTTACCATGAAACATAGAAATGAGATGCGATATCGCGTTTTAAGAAGCATTAGAACTCTATTGCTACGATACCCAGACATCTGCAGACGCTATTTTCTAGCAAGGAAGTGTCGCATTTACATTCATTTGAAGAATAGACGAGGAATACATAACACTTCGCAAATCATATTATATCTTACCATGAAACATAGAAATGAGATGCGATATCGCATTTTAAGAAGCACTAGAACACTACTGCTACGATAGGTAGACATTTGCAAACGCTATTTCCTTGCAAGGAAGTGTCGCATTTACATTCATCTGAAGTGTAGACGAGGAATACATAACACTCCGCAAATCATATTATGTCTTACCATGAAACATAGAAATGAGATGCGATATCGCGTTTTAAGAAGCATTAGAACTCTATTGCTACGATACCTAGACATCTGCAGACGCTATTTCCTAACAAGGAAGTGTCGCATATGCATTCATTTGAAGTGTAGACGAGGAATACATGACACTTCGCAAATCATATAATATCTTGCCATGAAACATAGAAATGAGATGCGATATCGCGATTTAAGAATCATAAGAACTATATTGCTACGATACGTAGACATCTGCATACGCTATATCCTTGCAAGGAAGTGTCGCATTTACATTCATTTGAAGTGCAGACGAGGAATACATGACACTTCGCAAATCATATAATATCTTGCCATGAAACATAGAAATGAGATGCGATATCGCGATTTAAGAATCATAAGAACTATATTGCTACGATACGTAGACATCTGCATACGCTATATCCTTGCAAGGAAATGTCGCATTTACATTCATTTGAAGTGTAGACGAGGAATACATAACACTTCGCCAATCATATTATATCTTACCATGAAACATAGAAATGAGATGCGATATCGCGTTTTAAGAAGCATTAGAACACCATTGCTACGATATGTAGACATTTGCAAACGCTATTTCCTTGCAAGGAAGTGTCGCATTTACATTCATTTGAAGTGTAGACGAGGAATACATAACACTTCGCAAATCATATTATATCTTACCATGAAACATAGAAATGAGATGCGATATCGCCTTTTAAGAAGCATTAGAGCTCTATTGCTACGATACGTAGACATCTGCAAACGCTATTTCCTAGCAACGAAGTGTCGCATTTACATTCATTTGAAGTGTAGACGAGGACTACATAACACTTCGCAAATCATATTATATCTTACCATGAAACATAGAAATGAGATGCGATATCGCGTTTTAAGAGCCATTAGAACTCTATTGCTACGATACCTATACATCTGCAGACGCTATTTCCTAGCAAGGTAGTGTCGCATTTACATTCATTTGAAGTGTAGACGAGGAATACATAACACTTCGCAAATCATATTATATCTTACCATGAAACATAGAAATGAGTTCCGATATCGCGTTTTAAGAATCATAAGAACTCTATTGCTACGATACGTAGACATCTGCAAACGCTATTTCCTTGCAAGGAAGTGTCGCATTTACATTCATTTGAAGTGTGGACGGGGAATACATGACACTTCGCAAATCATATTATATCTTACCATGAAACATAGAAATGAGATGCGTTATCGCGTTTTAAGAAGCATCAGAAATCCATTGCTACGATGAGTAGACATCTGCAAACGCTATTTCCATGCAGGGAAGTGTCGCATTTACATTCATTTGAAGTGTAGACGAGGAATACATGACACTTCGCAAATCATATTATATCTTACCATGAATCATAGAAGTGAGATGCGATGTCGCGTTTTAGGAAGCATCAGAAATCCATTGCTACGATACGTAGACATCAGCAAACGCTATTTCCTTGCAAGGAAGTGTCGCATTTACATTCATTTGAAGCGTGGACGAGGAATACATGACACTTCGCAAATCATATTATATCTTACCATGAATCATAGAAATGAGATGCGATATCGCGTTTGAAGAAGCATCAGAAATCCATTGCTACGATACCTAGACATCTGCAGACGCTATTTCCTAGCAAGGAAGTGTCGCATTTACATTCATTTGAAGTGTAGACGAGGAATACATAACACTTCGCAAATCATATTATATCTTACCATGAATCATAGAAATGAGATGCGATATCGCGTTTTAAGAAGCATCAGAAATCCATTGCTACGATACGTAGATATCTGCAAACGCTATTTCCTTGCAAGAAAGTGTCGCATTTACATTCATTTGAAGTGTAGACGAGGAATACATAACACTTTGCAAATCATATTATATCTTACCATGAAACATAGAAATGAGTTCCGATATCGCGTTTTAAGAATCATAAGAACTCTATTGCTACGATACGTAGACATCTGCAAACGCTATTTCCTTGCAAGGAAGTGTCGCATTTACATTCATTTGAAGCGTGGACGAGGAATACATGACACTTCGCAAATCATATTATATCTTACCATGAAACATAGAAATGAGATGCGTTATCGCGTTTTAAGAAGCATCAGAAATCCATTGCTACGATGAGTAGACATCTGCAAACGCTATTTCCATGCAGGGAAGTGTCGCATTTACATTCATTTGAAGTGTAGACGAGGAATACATGACACTTCGCAAATCATATTATATCTTAGCATGAATCATAGAAGTGAGATGCGATATCGCGTTTTAAGAAGCATCAGAAATCCATTGCTACGATACGTAGACATCTGCAAACGCTATTTCCTTGCAAGAAAGTGTCGCATTTACATTCATTTGAAGTGTAGACGAGGAATACATAACACTTCGCAAATCATATTATATCTTACCATGAAACATAGAAATGAGTTCCGATATCGCGTTTTAAGAATCATAAGAACTCTATTGCTACGATACGTAGACATCTGCAAACGCTATTTCCTTGCAAGGAAGTGTCGCATTTACATTCATTTGAAGCGTGGACGAGGAATACATGACACTTCGCAAATCATATTATATCTTACCATGAAACACAGAAATAAGATGCGATATCGCGTTTTAAGAAGCATTAGAACTCTATTACTACGATACGTAGACATCTGCAAACGCCATTTCCTTGCAAGGAAGTGTCGCATTTACATTCGTTTGAAGTGTAGACGAGGAATACATGACACTTCGCAAATCACATTATATCTTACCATGAAACATAGAAATGAGATGCGATATCGCGTTTTAACGAGCATTAGAAATCTATTGCTACGATAAGTAGACATCTGCAAACGCTATTTCCTAGCGAGGAAGTGACGCACTCACATTCATTTGAAGTGTAGAAGAGGAATACATAACACTTTGCAAATCATATTATATCTTACCATGAAATATAGAAATGAGATGCGATATCGCGTTTTAAGAAGCATTAGAACACTATTGCTACGATACCTAGACATCTGCAGACGCTATTTCCTAGCAAGGAAGTGTCGCATTTACATTCATTTGAAGTGTAGACGAGGAATACATAACACTTCGCAAATCATATTATATCTTACCATGAATCATAGAAATGAGATGCGATATCGCGTTTTAAGAAGCATCAGAAATCCATTGCTACGATACGTAGACATCTGCAAACGCTATTTCCTTGCAAGAAAGTGTCGCATTTACATTCATTTGAAGTGTAGACGAGGAATACATAACACTTCGCAAATCATATTATATCTTACCATGAAACATAGAAATGAGTTCCGATATCGCGTATTAAGAATCATAAGAACTCTATTGCTACGATACGTAGACATCTGCAAACGCTATTTCCTTGCAAGGAAGTATCGCATTTACATTCATTTGAAGCGTGGACGAGGAATACATGACACTTCGCAAATCATATTATATCTTACCATGAAACATAGAAATGAGATGCGTTATCGCGTTTTAAGAAGCATCAGAAATCCATTGCTACGATGAGTAGACATCTGCAAACGCTATTTCCATGCAGGGAAGTGTCGCATTTACATTCATTTGAAGTGTAGACGAGGAATACATGACACTTCGCAAATCATATTATATCTTACCATGAATCATAGAAGTGAGATGCAATATCGCGTTTTAAGAAGCATCAGAAATCCATTGCTACGATACGTAGACATCAGCAAACGCTATTTCCTTGCAAGAAAGTGTCGCATTTACATTCATTTGAAGTGTAGACGAGGAATACATAACACTTCGCAAATCATATTATATCTTACCATGAAACATAGAAATGAGATGCGATATCGCGTTCTAAGAAGCATCAGAACTCTATTGCTACGATACCTAGACATCTGCAGACGCTATTTCCTAGCAAGGAAGTGTCGCATTTACATTCATTTGAAGTGTAGACGAGGAATACATAACACTTTGCAAATCATATTATATCTTACCATGAAATATAGAAATGAGATGCGATATCGCGTTTTAAGAAGCATTAGAACACTATTGCTACGATACCTAGACATCTGCAGACGCTATTTCCTTGCAAGGAAGTGTCGCATTTACATTCATTTGAATCGTACCATGAAACATAGAAATGAGATGCAATATCGCGATTTAAGAATCATAAGAATTCTATTGCTACGATACGCAGACATCTGCAAATGCTATTTCCTTGCAAAGAAGTGTCGCATTTACATTCATTTGAATCGTAGACGAGGAATGCATAACACTTCGCAATGAATATTATATCTTACCATGAAACATAGATATGAGATGCAATATCTCGTTTTAAGAAGCATTTGAACTCTATTGCTACGATACGTAGACATCTGCAAATGCTATTTCCTTGCAAGGGAGTGTCGCATTTACATTCATTTGAATCATAGACGAGGAATGCATAACACTTCGCAAATCATATTATATCTTACCATGAAACATAGAAATGAGATGCGATATCGCGTTTTAAGAAGCATTAGAACTCTATTGCTACGATACCTATACATCTGCAGACGCTATATCCTAGCAAGGTAGTGTCGCATTTACGTTCATTTGAAGTGCAGACGTGGAATACATGACACTTCGCAAATCATATTATATCTTACCACTAAACATAGAAATGAGATGCGATATCGCGTTCTAAGAAGCATCAGAACTCTATTGCTACGATACCTAGACATCTGCAGACGCTATTTCCTAGCAAGGAAGTGTCGCATTTACATTCATTTGAAGTGTAGACGAGGAATACATGACACTTCGCAAATCATATTATATCTTACCATGAAACATAGAAATGAGATGCGATATCGCGTTTTAACGAGCATTAGAAATCTATTGCTACGATATGTAGACATCTGCAAACGCTATTTCCTAGCGAGGAAGTGACGCATTCACATTCATTTGAAGTGTAGAAGAGGAATACATAACACTTTGCAAATCATATTATATCTTACCATGAAACATAGAAATGAGATGCGATATCGCGTTTTAAGAAGCATTAGAACACTATTGCTACGATACCTAGACATCTGCAGACGCTATTTCCTTGCAAGGAAGTGTCGCATTTACATTCATTTGAATCGTACCATGAAACATAGAAATGAGATGCAATATCGCGATTTAAGAATCATAGGAATTCTATTGCTACGATACGCAGACATCTGCAAATGCTATTTCCTTGCAAGGAAGTGTCGCATTTACATTCATTTGAATCGTAGACGAGGAATGCATAACACTTCGCAATGAATATTATATTTTACCATGAAACATAGATATGAGATGCAATATCTCGTTTTACGAAGCATTTGAACTCTATTGCTACGATACGTAGACATCTGCAAATGCTATTTCCTTGCAAGGGAGTGTCGCATTTACATTCATTTGAATCATAGACGAGGAATGCATAACACTTCGCAAATCATATTATATCTTATCATGAAACATTGAAATGAGATGCGATATCGCGTTTTAAGAAGTATTAGAACTCTATTGCTACGATACTCAGACATCTGCAAACGCTATTTCCTTGCAAGGAAGTGTCGCATTTACATTCATTTGAAGTGTAGACGAGGAATACATAACACTTCGCAAATCATATTATATCTTACCATGAAACATAGAAATGAGATGCAATATCGCGATTTAAGAATCATAAGAACTCTATTGCTACGATACTCAGACATCTGCAAACGCTATGTCCTTGCAAGGAAGTGTCGCATTTACATTCATTTGAAGTGTAGACGAGGAATACATAACTCTCCGCAAATCATATTACATCTTACCATGAAACATAGAAATGAGGTGCGATATCGCGTTCTAAGAAGCATCAGAACTCTATTGCTACGATACCTAGACATCTGCAGACGCTATTTCCTAGCAAGGAAGTGTCGCATTTACATTCATTTGAAGTGTAGACGAGGAATACATGACACTTCGCAAATCATATTATATCTTACCATGAAGCGTAGAAATGAGATGCGATATCGCGTTTTAAGAATCATAAGAACTCTATTGCTACGATACGTAGACATCTGCAAATGCTATTTCCTTGCAAGGAAGTGTCGCATTCACATTCATTTGAAGTGTAGACGAGGAATACATAACACTTCGCAAATCATATTATATCTTACCATGAAACATTGAAATGAGATGCGATATCGCGTTCTAAGAATCATAAGAACTCTACTGTTACGATACGTAGACATCTGCAATCGCTATTTCCTTGCAAGGAAGTGTCGCATTTACTTTCATTTGAATCGCAGACGAGGAATGCATAACACTTCGCAATGAATATTATATCTTATCATGAAACATAGAAATGAGATGCGATATCGCGTTTTATGAAGCATTAGAACTCTATCGCTACGATACCTAGACATCTCCAGACACTATTTCCTAGCAAGGAAGTGTCGCATTTACATTCATTTGAATCGTAGACGAGGAATGCATAACACTTTGCAATGAATATTATATCTTATCATGAATCATAGATATGGGATGCAATATCTCGTTTTAAGAAGCATTTGAACGCTATTGCTTCGATACGTAGACAACTGCAAACGCTACTTCCTTGCAAGGAAGTGTCGCATTTACATTCATTTGAAGTGTAGACGAGGAATACATAACACTTCGCAAATCATATTATATCCTACCATAAAACATAGAAGTGAGATGCGATATCGCGTTTTAAGAAGCATTAGAACTCTATTGCTACGATACGTAGACATCTGCAAACGCTCTTTCCTTGCAAGGAAGTGTCGCATTAACATTCATATGAAGTGTAGACGAGAAAACATATCACTTCGCAAATAGTATTATATCTTACCATGAAACATAGAAATGAGATTCGATATCGCGTTTTAAGAAGCATTAGAACTCTATTGCTACGATACGTAGACATCTGCAAAGGCTATTTCCTTGCTAGGAAGTGTCGCATTTTCATTCATTTGAAGTGTAGACGAGGAATACATAACACTTCGCAAATCATGTTATATCTTACCATGAAACATAGAAATGAGAAGCGATATCGCGTTTTAAGAATCATATGAACTCTATTGCTACGATACGTAGACATCTGCAATCGCTATTTCCTTGCAAGGAAGTGTCGCATTTACTTTCATTTGAATCGTAGACGAGGAATACATAACACTTCGCAAATCATATTATATCTTACCATGAAACATAGAAATGAGATGCGATATCGCGTTTTAGGAAGCATTAGAACTCTATTGCTACGATACCTAGACATCTGCAAACGCTATTTCCTTGCAAGGACGTGTCGCATTTACGTTCATCTGAATCATAGACGGGGAATGCATAACACTTCGCAATGAATATTATATCTTATCATGAAACATAAATATGAGATGCAATATCTCGTTTTAAGAAGCATTTGAACTCTATTGCCTCGATACGTAGACATCTGCAAACGCTATTTCCTTGCAAGGAAGTGTCGCATTTACATTCATTTGAAGTGTAGGCGAGGAATACATGACACTTCGCAAATCATATTATATCTTTCCATGAAACATAGAAATGAGATGCGATATCGCGTTTTATGAAGCATTAGAACTCTATCGCTACGATACCTAGACATCTCCAGACACTATTTCCTAGCAAGGAAGTGTCGCATTTACATTCATTTGAATCGTAGACGAGGAATGCATAACACTTTGCAATGAATATTATATCTTATCATGAATCATAGATATGGGATGCAATATCTCGTTTTAAGAAGCATTTGAACGCTATTGCTTCGATACGTAGACAACTGCAAACGCTACTTCCTTGCAAGGAAGTGACGCATTTACTTTCATTTGAATCGTAGACGAGGAATGCATAACACATCGCAATGAACATTATATCTTATCATGACACATAGATATGAGATGCAATATCTCGTTTTAAGAAGCATTAGAACTCTATTGCTTCGATACGTAGACATCTGCAAACGCTATTTCCTTGCAAGGAAGTGTCGCATTTACATTCATTTGAAGTGTAGACGAGGAATATATGACACTTCGCAAATCATATTATATCTTATCATGAAACATAGTTATGAGATTCGATATCGCGTTATAAGAAGCATTAGAACTCTATCGCTACGATACGTAGACATCTGCAATCGCTATTTCCTTGCAAGGAAGTGTCGCATTTACTTTCATTTGAATCGCAGACGAGGAATGCATAACACTTCGCAATGAATATTATATCTTATCATGAAACATAGAAATGAGATGCAATATCTCGTTTTAAGAAGCATTTCAACTCTATTGCTTCGGTACGTAGACATCTGCAAACGCTATTTCCTTGCAAGGAAGTGTCGCATTCACATTCATTTGAAGTGTAGACGAGGAATACATAACACTTCGCAAATCATATTATATCCTACCATGAAACATAGAAATGAGATGCGATATCGCGTTTTAAGAAGCATTAGAACTCTATCGCTACGATACCTAGACATCTCCAGACACTATTTCCTTGCAGGGAAGTGTCGCATTTACATTCATTTGAAGTGTAGACGAGGAATACATGACACTTCGCAAATCATATTATATCTTACCATGAAACGTAGAAATGAGATGCGATATCGCGTTTTTAAGAATCATAAGAACTCTATTGCTACGAAACGTAGACATCTGCAAACGCTATTTCCTTGCAAGGAAGTGTCGCATTTACATTCATTTGAATCGTAGACGAGGAATGCATAACACTTTGCAATGAATATTATATCTTATCATGAATCATAGATATGGGATGCAATATCTCGTTTTAAGAAGCATTTGAACGCTATTGCTTCGATACGTAGACAACTGCAAACCGCTACTTCCTTGCAAGGAAGTGTCGCATTTACATTCATTTGAAGTGTAGACTAGGAATACATAACACTTCGCAAATCATATTATATCTTACCATGAAACATAGAAATGAGATTCGATATCGCTTTTAAAGAAGCATTAGAACTCTATTGCTTCGATACGTAGACATCTGCAATCGCTATTTCCTTGCAAGGAAGTGTCGCATTTACTTTCATTTGAATCGCAGACGAGGAATGCATAACACTTCGCAATGAATATTATATCTTATCATGAAACATAGAAATGAGATGCAATATCTCGTTTTAAGAAGCATTTCAACTCTATTGCTTCGGTACGTAGACATCTGCAAACGCTATTTCCTTGCAAGGAAGTGTCGCATTCACATTCATTTGAAGTGTAGACGAGGAATACATAACACTTCGCAAATCATATTATATCCTACCATGAAACATAGAAATGAGATGCGATATCGCGTTTTAAGAAGCATTAGAACTCTATCGCTACGATACCTAGACATCTCCAGACACTATTTCCTTGCAGGGAAGTGTCGCATTTACATTCATTTGAAGTGTAGACGAGGAATACATGACACTTCGCAAATCATATTATATCTTACCATGAAACGTAGAAATGAGATGCGATATCGCCTTCTAAGAATCATAAGAACTCTACTGTTACGATACGTAGACATCTGCAAACGCTATTTCCTTGCAAGGAAGTGACGCATTTACTTTCATTTGAATCGTAGACGAGGAATGCATAACACATCGCAATGAACATTATATCTTATCATGACACATAGATATGAGATGCAATATATCGTTTTAAGAAGCATTTGAACTCTATTGCTTCGATACGTAGACATCTGCAAACGCTATTTCCTTGCAGGGAAGTGTCGCATTTACATTCATTTGAAGTGTAGACGAGGAATACATGACACTTCGCAAATCATATTATATCTTACCATGAAACGTAGAAATGAGATGCGATATCGCGTTTTAAGAATCATAAGAACTCTATTGCTACGATACGTAGACATCTGCAAACGCTATTTCCTTGCAAGGAAGTGTCGCATTTACATACATTTGAAGTGTAGACGAGGAATACATGACACTTCGCAAATCATATTATATCTTACCATGAAACGTTGAAATGAGATGCGATATCGCGTTTTAAGAATCATAAGAACTCTATTGCTACGATACGTAGACATCTGCAGACGCTATTTCCTAGCAAGGAAGTGTCGCATTTACATTCATTTGAAGTGTAGACGAGGAATACATAACACTTCGCAAATCATATTATATCTTACCATGAATCATAGAAGTGAGATGCGATATCGCGTTTTAAGAAGCATCAGAAATCC